>NW_022437002.1:4281828-4412074 GCF_009761245.1 Sapajus apella | reverse complement strand
CTCGTGATCCACCCGCCTCGGCCTCCCAAAGTGCTGGGATTACAGGCCTGAGCCACCGCGCCCGGCCAACAAATTATTTTAAGTAATAATTTTCCCACTTACATACTGTTTTAGCAAATGTTTTCCATTAGCAAAGTCATTCATTGTTGACAATTTAGAAAATACAAGTAAAAGAAAAGAGAAAGAATGAAAAAAAGGAAGAAAGACCTAGAGACATCCATAACTCCATCTCCCAAAGATAACTACTGTTAATATTTTGGTGGCATATCCCTTATATCCCTTAGGTATACTTTTTTTCCAAAACTGGCATCAACTGAATACCATGTTTTGTAAACGATTTTTTTACTTAAATTGCAAACCTTGTTCTAGGGTGTAATAAGTGGCGTGGTATTCCACTATGTGGATTTAACCAGTTGCTGCTTTCCTATTTCAGTTTTTTCCAGTATTCTACACAAAGCTACAGAAAACATTCTCATTGCTAAACCTTTGCCCATTGCCGTAGTATTTTCTTTATAATAAAATAGTAGAAGGTATCACAGAGTGATTAGTTTAAGCCTTTTACTATCTACTCAGAACTGCCCTCCGGAAATGTTGTACCAACTTTTCTTACTGTTTGTTTGTTCTTGATGTTGTTGTTTTAAGATGGGGTCTCGCTCTGTCACCCAGGCTGGAGTGCAATGGCATGATATCAGCTCACTGCAGCCTTTGCCTTCTGGGCTCAAGTGATCCTCCCACCTTAGCCTCCTGAATATCTGACAGTACAGGCGCATGCCACCACATCTGGCTAATTTTTGTATTTTTTGTAGAGATGGGGTTTTACCCTGTTTCCCAGGCTGGTCTCAAACTCCTGAGCTCAACCGATTCACCTGCATCAGCCTCCTGAAGTGCTGGGATTACAGGCATGATTTAGTGTGCCTGACTAGTTTGTTGTTTTCTAATTTTAGATTCAGGGGATACGTGCAGGTTTGTTAGATGGGTATATTGTGTATATGCTGAGGTTTGAGCTTCTAATGAACTCATCACCAAATAGTACCCCATAGATAGCTTTTCAGTCCTTGTCCCCCTCCCCCACAATATTGTTATGAATCAGAAATGTACAGTGGAAACCTCTTATAAGATGGAAGTTAGATTCTAAAGTCAGTGTGAGAGGTAAAAATTGTGGTCAAAGCTATCCGCCCAAAGTTCTGAAGTTTCCAGTGAGGTAAAGCATACTGTTTTTTATATTACAGTTTTTCCTTTAGCCTTGGAACAAATTGCAGCTTCTTAATTTGATCACCAGCTGAATCAGTTATCTTGTAATTAATTATCATGTTACGAAAAACGAGTTTTGGAATTTTTATTTATTTTATTTATTTATTATTATTATTTTTTAAGAGGGGGTTTCACCATGTTGGTCAGGCTGGTCTTGAACTCCCGACCTCAGGTGATCCGCCCACCTTGGCCTCCAAAGTACCTGGATTACCAGCAAGAGCCACCACACCTGGCCGTGGAATTTTTTTTTGAGACGGAGTTTCACTCTTGTTACCCAGGCTGGAGTACAATGGCGCGATCTCGGCTCACCGCAACCTCCGCCTCCTGGGTTCAGGCAATTCTCCTGCCTCAACCTCCTGAGTAGCTGAGATTACGGGCACGCGCCACCATGCCCAGCTAATGTTTTTTTTTCTTTTTTTACCCAGGCTGGAGTGCAATGGCACAATCTTGGCTCACCACAGCCTCCGCCTCCTGGGTTCAGGCAATTCTCCTGCCTCAGCCTCCTGAGTGGCTGGGATTACAGGCACGTGCCACCATGCCCAGCTGATTTTTTGTATTTTTAGTAGAGACGGGGTTTCACCATGTTGACCAGGATGGTCTCGATCTCTTGACCTCGTGATCCACCCGTCTCGGCCTCCCAAAGTGCTGGGATTATAGGCGTGAGCCACAGCGCCCGGCCCTAGCTAATGTTTTTTGTATTTTTTTAGTAGAGACGGGGTTTCACCATGTTGACCAGGATGGTCTCGATCTCTTGACCTCGTGATCCACCCGCCTCGGCCTCCCAAAGTGCTGGGATTACAGGCTTGAGCCACCACACCCGGCCCTGGCTGTGGAATTCTTTCAGTCAAGCTTATTTTGCTGAATCCTCTTGTAAAATACTGTCCACCTGCTAACCACAGCTTCTGATGAGCATGAATAACAAGTTGTAACCCTGCTGAACTGCCATAAGTCTAGCCAATAGCAGAGATATTAACTTGTTTATTTCATTCATTCTTTTTTTTTTTTTTTCATTCAACAAATATTGTTACCTATAACAGTAGGTGCCAGGCATCATAGGTTTAAAATGCTTGGGCAGCTTAATCAAGATGAATATTATAATTTTCCACGAGGTTTTTAGAGCCTGACCCTGTTCTCAGCACCCCATCCCCACCTGCTGGAGGGCATTCTAAACTGGTCTATATAGTGACCCTCACTTGGTCCCAGGCAAGGCAAGGCTATCTGTTGTAATCCTGCCCATGTTTCCAACCTGTTGTACAAAGTATTCTATTTCCTGAGCAATGATGATGATGAAATTGTAATATTACAGTGCTGCTGTTTATTAGGTGTATGCTGTGTGCCAGGCATTGTCCATGCCCTATCTTTTAATCTTCATGGTAACGCTATGAAGGATGTGTACTTTTTTTTTTTTCTTTTTTGAGACAGAGTGTTGCTCTGTCGCCCAAGCTTGAGTGCAATGGCGTGATCTTGGCTCACCGCAACCTCCGCCTCCTGGGTTCAAGCAATTCTCTTGCCTCCGCCTCCTGAGTAGCTGGGACTACAGGCACCTGCCACCATGCCCAGCTAATTTTTTGTATTTTAGTACAGACAGGATTTCACTATATTGGCCAGGCTGGTCTTGAACTCCTGACCTCATGATCTGCCCACCTTGGCCTCCCAAAGTGCTGGGATTACAGGCGTGAGCCGCTGCGCCCAGCCACTGACGACGGATGTATACTTACCTGAAGTTTACAGATAAGGAAACTGAGGCTCAGAGAGGGTTGTGGTCTCATGATTAGCAAGTGGTAGAGCTAGGATTCAAATTCATGTCTAACTCCAAAGCTAGTACCCTTCCCATCACCCTACCCATAGGCCTTCTTCCCCACTGATACATCTATGGCATGGACCTTCTCTGGCCAAGTTTTGACCAGCCTGACAGGGCTTGAAATTTTGGTGAAACAGCCAATCAAAGATCTCTGCTCTGATCTACACAGGCCTACCATGGCTCTGTTCTGCAGCCCCACTTGGGGGATGGGGGACCCTTGCTTCCTCCCTCTCCTTCTCCAGCCCCAGAGATGGGTGAAGGGTCGTGAGCACTTTCCTGGTCCCCCAACACACGGTACACTTCTGCCCCAATGTTTTACCCCTATACCCCAGATTGCAGCCTGTTCCCGGAGCACTTGCTTCCTCTGCCCATTCTCTATACAGACGGAAGGCTCCTCAGGAGCAACGGAGAAGATGAAGAAGGGGTTGTCTGACTTCCTAGGGGTGATCTCAGACACCTTTGCCCCCTCGCCAGACAAAACCATCGACTGTGATGTCATCACCCTGATGGGCACACCGTCTGGCACAGCTGAGCCCTATGATGGCACCAAGGTATTCACTGACAGCCTCCCCTACAGATGCCTAACATCTGTAACCTGGGCTTGAACTTCCAGTTGGTACTCACAAAAGCAGCCCATGTTCAGGCCAAAAAATAAATACGGGTATATTATTCATAGTAAATCAGAAAATACCGATAAGCAAGGACAAGATAATTATTTTTAAACTCATAATTGCATCACCCGAAGAGAACTCCTGATTTCTTAATTGGTATATAACCTTACATTTGTTTTTGTTTGTAAACACAGGTAAGGATAGTTTCTTGTTTTTTTTTTTAACAAAATACATTTTATATATGCAGTTTTGTAACCTACTTTTAAAAAGCCAATAAACTAGCATCTTTTTTTTTTTTTTTTTTTTTTGAGACAGAGTCTTGCTGTGTCACCAGGCGCGAGGCTAGAGTGCAGTGGCGCGATCTCGGCTCACTACAACCTCTGCCTCCCAGGTTCAAGCAATTCTCCTGCCTCAGCCTCCTGAGTAGCTGGGACTACAGGCGTGTACCACCACGCCCAGCCAATTTTTGTATTTTTTTTAGTAGAGAAGGGGTTTCACCATGTTGGCCAGGATGGTTTCGATCTCTTGACCTTGTGATCCGTCTGCCTCAGCCTCCCAGAGTGCTGGGATTACAGGCGTGAGCTACCATGCCCGGCCGTCTTTCTTAATCATCATCTTTTTTTTTTTTTTTTTTTTTTAAATAGGGTCTCAATCTATCACCCAAGCTCTCTCTGGGGCTCAGTGGGACAATCCCGGCTCATTGTAGCCTCAACTTTCCAGGCTCAAGGGTCCTTCCACCTCAGTCTCCTGAGTAGCTGTGACTACTGGTGTGAACCACCACACCCAACTAATTCTTAAACATTTTTTCAGTAGAAACAGGGTTTCACTGTGTTGCCCAGGCTGGTCTCAAATGCCTGGGCCCAAGTGACCCTTCCACCTTGGTCTCCCAAAGTACTGGGATTACAGGCGTGAGCCACTGCACCTGGCCTTAATGTCTCTCAATTCTTACAAGTAAATATAGCATTATTTATTCCGTTACTTCCTTCATGTTACATATTTGGATTCCTTTTGGCTTTCAAGCATAATAAGGAACACTATGGAGAGCATTTTTAGAGGCATAATCTTTTCCACGTTTGTGTTACTTAGAGTAATTTCCAGTAATAAATGTATAGGTAAGGGGAGAGGGGTGTCTTCAGAGCACTTAAAGCAACAGCCACAGTAGCATATTTTTGCTGCTTTTTTTTCCTCCTTTTTTTTTTTTTTTTTTTGAGACAGAGTTTCACTTTTGTTACCCAGGCTGGAGTGCAATGGCGCAATCTCGGCTCACCGCAACCTCCGCCTCCTGGGTTCAGGCAATTCTCCTGCCTCAGCCTCCTGAGTAGCTGGGATTACAGGCACGCGCCACCATGCCCAGCTAATTTTTTGTATTTTTAGTAGAGACGGGGTTTCACCATGTTGACCAGGATGGTCTCGATCTCTTGACCTCGTGATCCACCCGCCTCGGCCTCCCAAAGTGCTGGGATTACAGGCGTGAGCCACCGTGCCCGGCCTTTTTCCTCCTTTTTTATTTTATTTTATTTTTTATTTTATTTGAGACAAGATCTGACTACTTAGACTGGAGTGCAGTGGCATGATCCCAGCTCACTGCAGCCTCAACCTCCTGGGCTCAAATGTTCCTCCTGCCTCAACCTCCTTAGTATTCCTAGTAGTGGGGACCACAGGTGTGCACCACCATGCCTGCCTGGCTTTTTTTTTTCCTTGTAGAGACAAGGTCTCCCTACGCTGCCCAGGCTGGTCTCAAACCCTTGGGCTCAAGTGATCCTCCTATCTCAGCCTCCTAAAGTGCTGGGATTATAGGCTTAAGGTACTGCACCTGGCCACATTGTATTTTCTATTTCACGGAGTGTTTTCTTCTAAATTCACAATATAATGTCATGGCAGTTGGGCCCTCTTTGTAGCTCTGGTTTTTTTTGTTTTGTTTTTCATTTTTGTTTTCAAGATAAGGTCTCACTCTGTCCTCCAGGCTGGAGTGCAGTGGTGTGATCACAGCTCACAGCAGCCTCCATCTCCTGGGCTCAGGTGCTCCACCCACCTCAGCCTCCTGAGTAGCTGGGACTATTAGGCATACATCACCATGCCCAGCTAATTTTTGTACTTGTTGTAGAAACAGGATTTCCCCATGTTGCCTAGGTTGGCTTCATAGCATTTTATCACACTGAACTTCTTTTTTTGTTTGTTTTTGTTGTTGTTGAGATAGTCTCGCTGTGTCACCCAGGCTGGAGTGCAGTGGAGCGATCTTGGCTCACTGCAACCTCCACCTCCTGGGTTCAGGCGATTCTCCTGCCTCAGCCTCCCGAGTAGCTGGAATTACAGGTGCATACCACCATGCATGGCTAATTTTTCTATTTTTAGTAGAGACTGGGTTTCACCATGTTGGCCAGGCTGGTTTTGAACTCCTGACCTGAAGCGATCCACCCAACTCGGCCTCCCAAAGTACTGGGATTACAGGCATGAGCCATGGCACCCAGCCCACATTGAACTTCTGTTCCAAAAGTACTGATTTTTCAAGTATGTCTCTTAGCACTAGGATTAGGGCCACCACTTAGTGAACATGTGAGTGGAACTGTGAAAATGTTTAATAGATAAGATTTTGAGTTATAACGACAGTCAGTTATCACCAAAACCACTTACAGACAGTCCATGCTTCCTGCAATACTGAGGAAGGACGGTGGACTTCGTCTTTACCAGCTAAGTTTGCCAACTTGTGGTTCTAGTGGGAATGTAACTTGGTAGACTGGCTATACAATTTAAAAATTCTTGAAGGGTTTTAATGTGAGGGGAATTGCGTTACTTTAAAATTTTTCCCTAAATTTTGACTTTATTAATATATTGGTACTAACATTTTTCGAATTTCACTTACTAAAAAGCATTTTTTTTTTTTTTTTTGAGATGGAGTCTTGCACTGTCGACCAGGCTGTAGTGCAGTGGCGCAATCTCGGCTCACTGCAATTTCTGCCTTCTGTGTTCAAACAATTCTCCTGCCTCAGCCTCCTGAGTAGCTGGGACTACAGGCGTGCACCACCACGCCCAGCTAATTTTATTGTATTTTTAGTAGAGACAGGGTTTCACTGTGTTGGCCAGGATGGTTGATCTCCCAACCTTGTGATCTACGCGTCTTGGCCTCCCAAAGTAAAAAGCATTTTATGCCAATAATTTTGTAGCCTGCTTATGCAGTATACAGTTACTAAGAAAATACATCTTAGTTCCTGGGGTGGAATACTGGGCAAAAGGCCATTTTTCTGGGAACCCCAGTAACCCCAGTTTTGGATGCCTCGCCTAGCACTCCACTGTGTGCCACAGTGCTATAGTTAACAAGTGCGCTGTGGGTATCCGAGCCTACAGGGGAGAAGCTGGGTTGTGGTTGACTGAGTATCCTGGCAGAGAAAGGGTGCTTTCTATGTCCAGCACTTCAGAATTTGTTTCCTCTTCTCCGTTTCTTACAGGCTCGCCTTTATAGCCTGCAGTCGGACCCAGCCACCTACTGCAATGAACCAGATGGTGAGAGGGTAGCAGTAAGGGATGGGCTTCTAGGGCAAGTAGACTAAGGGGGTCTGGGTCATGGGCCCTGTTAGTCTCAGCAGAGGCTGGGCACCCCCTATGTAGAGGGACCAGAGTGAGAGTGGTGTATAACTTATACTGTGTGGGTGGGTTGATGTTCTCATTTCTTTCCTGAACATGAGCTGTCCTTGCCCACCTGCAGGGACTTGGCCCCTCTCAGCCCTCATCCTCAGCTCAGCCTCCCTCCCAGCCCTGCTGCCCCACCTGCCTTCTCTTCAGCTCCTGTTGGCTAAGCCCCTGTCATGCAGCAAACCCCATGATGGCAACTGGAGATCAGAAATGAGCCAAACCCTCCACCTAGTCCAGCCCTCCAGGAACTGGCCGTTAAGAGGGAGAAAGCAGAAACCATGAATAAAGCAGAGATACTAGAGAGCAGCATCCACATGACTGCTTCCACAGAGCAACAGGGCAGCGGGAGCCCAGAGGAATGGCACCCTTCCTGGCCTGGGAACCTAGCAAGTGATGCTGGAGTTGAGTTTTTTTTTTTTTTTTTTTTTTTTTTGTCTCCCAAGCTGGAGTGCAATGGTGGGATCTCAGCTCACTGCAACCTCTGCCTCCCAGGTTCTAGCAATTCTCCTGCCTCAGCCTCCCAAGTAGCTGGGCTTACAGTCGCCTGCCACCATGTCTGGCTAATTTTTGTATTTTTAGTAGAGACAGGGTTTCACCATATTGGTCAGGCTGGTCTCAAACTCCTAACCTCAGGTGATCTACCCACCTTGGCCTCCCAAAGTGCTGGGATTACAGGTGTGAGCTGCTGCACCTGGCTGGAGTTGGGGTTTTAAGGGTAAATTAGAAGTCAACTAGTTTCACTATGAGAAGTGGGGAAGGGCATTCAAGCAAAGAGAGCGGGGAGCACCCCGCCTTTTGGTAACACCAGGTTAAAGGGTACGTATGAGGAACTGAAGGCAGTGAGACCGGCTCGTGGGAGCCAGATTGTGAAGGGCTTTGTGTGGCAGACCAGGCAGTTGGAATTTTGGCCTAAAAGGCTCATGGTAGTAGCTCTAGACCTCTCTTTAGTCACAAAGGCCTTTAAAAATCGATTGAAAATGACAAGCCCTCTCTCCACAAAACTTTTTGTGCAGTATGGGAATTCTTTGACCCTTTGAAGCCCATCTTGGACTCCAGCTTAAAAAGCCCTCCCATAGAGAACTATTGAAAGGTTTTTTTTTTTTTTTGAGACAGAGTTTCGCTCTTGTTACCCAGGCTGGAGTGCAATGGCGCGATCTCGGCTCACCGCAACCTCCGCCTCCTGGGTTCAGGCAATTCTCCTGCCTCAGCCTCCTGAGTAGCTGGGATTACAGGCACGCGCCACCATGCCCAGCCAATTTTTTGTAGTCCTAGTAGAGACGGGGTTTCACCATGCTGACCAGGATGGTCTCGATCTCTTGAGCTCGTGATCCACCCGCCTCGGCCTCCCAAAGTGCTGGGATTACAGGCGTGAGCCACCGCGCCTGGCCCTATTGAAAGGTTTTGAGGCCTGGGGTGATCAGAGTTTGCAGTTTAAAGCAGCCCATGGGGCAGCATTGTGAAGAATGAAACAGAGAGGGAGAGACAGCAGACAGGAAGACAAGTTAGGAGGCTCGGTAGGAATCCTGTGTCAGGGGTAAGGCCAGAATGTAGGAAGAGTCAGGTGGCACGAAGAGGACACTGTGCTTGTAAAAGACACAAGTTAGCTACGCGTGATGGCGTGCCTGTAGCCGCAGCTATTCAGAAGGTTGAGGCAGGAGGATCGCTTGGACCCAGAAGTTCAAGGTTGCAGTGAGCCAAGGCTGCACCACTGCACTGTAGCCTGGGTGACAGAACAAGACTCTGTCTCTAAAAAATGAGACACTGAGGAAGTGTGATCGAGAGTGATTGGATAAGGGAGGAGACAGGATGGCCCCAGGTTGGATAACCCTGTCGGATAGCCAAGTGGGAAGGAAAATTAGTGTACGGTGTATTTGCAGGTAGAAGTATCGGGGGTACCTGGATCTCTGGATCTAGGGCCCAGATAGCCTGGGATGCAAAGAGAGACACAGGAATTATCAGTGGGAGGATGAGGTTGAAACTTGTAGTTTAGTGGCAATTATTTTGGGGAAAAAAAAGCCAGAGAGATATGGAAAGGAAAGGAAAATGAGAAGCCCACGGAGACTCAGATGGACCGAACAGAGAAGTGGAGGAAAATAACAAAGGAGTGAGAAGCCAGGAGAGGGCTTCAAGAGAAAGGCAGTGGTCCCCAGGGTCAGAGGTGGTCACGTGAGGGAAAACAGAAATCAGTGTTGGCTCAGGCAGCTGGGGTCATGTGTCCTGAGAGGAGGAGATTCAGTAGCCAGGTGCCATGGGCTAAAAAGCAAGCAGGGATATGAGAAAATGGAGATTGCAGCCCCTTCTGGAGATCAGTCAGGTACCACACCCACCCCTTCACCCTGCCTGACCCCCTACCCTGGGCTAAGTGCCTTTGAACACACGGGCTTTCTTCATTTTCCATGTCCAGCCTTAGGTATTTTATCTAAGCCAAGGGTTCTTTCTCCAGACCAAGGGAACTGACTCTCAGTGTCTGTCCCTCTGCAGGGCCCCCAGAATTGTTTGAAGCCTGGCTTTCCCAGTTCTGCTTGGAGGAGAAGAAGGGGGAGATCTCAGAGCTCCTTGTAGGCAGCCCCTCTATCCGGGCACTCTACACCAAGATGGTGAGGGTCCAGCCTGCAGGGCCCCAGCCAGCTCCAGGCTTGAGGTGTTGGGAGGTGGGAGGGACATGTTCACAGTCACTGTGGAGCCATCTAGCCCAGAGGGCACTGGGAGGCTCCTTAGACCCAGACCAGCCACGTCCTAAGCCAAGAACCCACATGGGAGAAGCTGGTTTGCCAGGCTTGTGGCAATCAGAGAATGATGAGAATTGGAAGGGCCAGCGAAGCCTGATAGGAGTGGTTTTCTCCCTCCTTGGCCAACCTGGACTAGAAAACGGGGTCTGGCCAAAACTTTGGTGGGGGTGGAAGTGCTCTATCACTGCTAAGCCACTTAATGGGTCTGAAATCCATACTGGATGGGAACAAACTGGTAAGGCTGGGGACACAGACCCCACACAAACACTCCCAAAGTCTCACCTCCATTTTCCCTTCCCTCCAGGTTCCAGCAGCTGTTTCCCACTCGGAATTCTGGCATCGATATTTCTATAAAGTCCATCAGCTAGAGCAGGTATACTGGTCTAGCCTGGGGAGGTCCCCTCTCAACCCTAGGGGAAGCAGGCTGGATTTATTGAGAGAAGAAAGGGATACAGGGTGCCAAGAGTTCTGGGATCAGGACCAGGGTCTGGGAAGAGGGTGCCCTGACTGCCTCTGGCCATCTGCTCCCCCACACTCAGGAGCAGGCCCGGAGGGATGTCCTGAAGCAGCGGGCAGAACAGAGCATCTCTGAAGAGCCTGGCTGGGAGGAGGAGGATGGTAAGAGGTGTTGAGAGGTGAGGGGCAAGTGACACGTCTTGTCTGCGGGGCACTCTGGACTGGGCCATGCTCTCTGAAGCCTGGAGAGACTTGGTGCCCATCAGGGAAGAGTAGGGAATGAGCACATTTTATGTGCTGAGGATAGGCGGAGCTAACAAGGGGATGTTGAACAAGGCTAGTGGAATTCTGATTTAGGTACAAAAATCACACATGTCAGTCAGTGCAGATTCCCCTGTCAGCCCATGAACCAGCTGCCGCTTAGTCACTGGTGAGCTTCTTGAAAATCCAGTTTCCCTTCCCCACCTTGTAAAGAAGACTGTTAAGATGCAGCCAGACATGTATTCTAAACAAGCTCCCTGGTAATATTAATGCCCAGGCTGGTTTGGGAACCACTGGGTTAGGAAGGGAGCTGAGCATCCTCTACCTGTAGCTCAGCTTAGAACAGCATGTTGCAACCTCCTGGATGACATACTATTAATGCATTTCTTAAGTGTTTATACCGTATGTCCAGGCTGCACTAAGAGCTTTACATAGAGTCCTTACCACAACGCCATTACCCCTCTTAAGGATAAAAGTAAGTTAAAAGGTAAGTTAAAAGTTAGGTGGCTTACCCAATGTAGCAGACAGCAGAACCCAAACTAGGATGTAGCAGAACCCAACCTGAACCCAAAACTGACTCACTTTCCAGCCATGGCTTTTTAATCGATAACAGCCCCTTGGACTGCATTGCTGGAAGCCCACCAGACATTAGGCCCAATGGCTAAGCAGGACTTTGACTAGCAGGGAGTGTCCACAGAAGCATTGTGATGGCAAAGGGGTGAGCTAAATGACACTATTGAGTCTTTTTTATCATTTTGAGACGGAGTCTTGCTCCATTGCCCAGGCTGGCGTGCAGTGGCGCAATCTCTGCTCACTGCAACCTCTGCCTCCTAGGTTCAAGCGATTCTCCTGCCTCAGCCTCCCAAGTAGCTGGGATTACAGGCATGTGTCACCACACTCAGCTAATATTTTCTGTATTTTTATTAGAGTTGGGGTTTCACCATATTGGCCAGGCTGGTCTCAAAAGCTCCTGACCTCAGGTGATCCACCTGCCTCGGCCTCCCAAAGTGCTAGGATTACAGGTATGAGCCACCATGCCTGGCTTGAGTCTTGATCAGAGTAAACTTTGGTGGGAACCTGAGAGCTTCAAGGTTGTCTTAGGGCTGGCCGGGGTACATTTCCCTCCTGCCCCTCCCTTTCTTTCTCCTCAGAGGAGCTCATGGGCATTTCACCCGCATCTCCAAAAGAAGGAAAGGTTCCTGTGGCCAAAACTTCTACATTCTCTGAAGGCGGACCTGGCCCCCAGAACCCTTGTGAAGAGAATCTGGTGACCTCAGTTGAACCCCCAGCAGAGGTGACTCCATCAGAGAGCAGTGAGAGCATCTCCCTTGTGACACAGATCGCCAACCCTGCTGCTGCACCTGAGGCACCAGTGCTGCCCAAGGACCTGTCCCAAAAGCTGCTAGAGGCATCTTTGGAGGAACAGGGCCTGGCTGTGGATGTGGGCGAGACTGGACCCCCACCCCCTGTTCACTCCAAGCCTCTAACACCTGCTGGCCACCCCAGCGGCCTAGAGCCCAGACCTCCAGCCAGAGTAGAGACTCTGAGGGAGGAGGCACCCACAGACTTACGGGTGTTTGAGCTGAACTCAGACAGTGGGAAGTCTACACCCTCCAACAATGGAAAGAAAGGTAGGTTTGGAAGCCCAGGCCCAGACGGTTGTGCGGGTCAGTGCCACTTCCCAAGGCAGATTTGTCTCTTGTCCCTTGTTAGAATACTGTGAGCAGATTTTTTTCATTTCTGATGATGATGATGACAGCTGCCATATATTGACTGTTTGCTAACATATTTCATTAATTCTAAGTGGCACATAATCTCTGAAATAAGAATGCATCTTAAAATTGTTGGCACCTGGCCGGGTACGGTGGCTCAAGCCTGTAATCCCAGCACTTTGGGAGGCCGAGGCGGGTGGATCACGAGGTCAAGAGATCAAGACCATCCTGGTCAGCATGGTGAAACCCCGTCTCTACTAAAAATACAAAAAATTAGCTGCGCATGGTGGTGTGTGCTTGTAATCCCAGCTACTCAGGAGGCTGAGGCAGGAGAATTGCCTGAACCCAGGAGGTGGAGGTTGCGGTGAGCCGAGATTGTGCCATTGCACTCCAGCCTGGGTAAAAAGGGCGAACCTCCGTCTCAAAAAAAAAAAAAAAAAAAAAAATTGTTGGCACCTTAAGAGTCAACAAAACAAGTTTGATGCTTGATCCCATGCTAAATATGTTATATGGCACTTAATTTCTCACTTATATCTCACAACCCAGTGAGGTTGGTAATATTGTCCTCATTTTACAGATGAAGAAAGGCCCAAAAATATTAGGTAACTTGCCTAAGTTCACATGGCCGGGAGGCCCAGATTCAGACCCAGGTCTGACTCTAAGCCCATGCCCTTCACTAGCACGCTGCCATTTTCTATCTTTTTGGACAATTTAACCTTACCCTGGCTTGGGAATCCCAGTGACACTGATGTTAAGGGTCTTCTTACCTGTGTAACCTTAGGAAAGTCATTCGGCTTCCCTAAGCTTTCATTATTATGAAATATAGAAACAAAACTCATACATACCATTTAAAGAAGAATAAAATGAACACCATGAACTTACAGTGACCCAGCTTGAGTAATGGAGCTTCAGTTTTGTATCTGTATAATAGAATTTTAGACTGGAGACTCTGAGTTTAAGTCAAAGAGCAACCTCTGTAACTGCAGGAATTAAAGGACAAGGATAGCCTTGGTGTCAGCCTTTTTGCCACATCCAAAATGCCACTTCAGAGATGGCTGATTACCAGCAAGAACCACCCCCCAGCCCCCCCACCACCCACACTCTTTACACACATATGCTCTCCTGCCTTTGCTAACACTCAGCACCAGCCCCACAGCCACAAAGCTTGCCCAGCAGGGAAGGCCTGGTCTGCTAGCGCAGTAAGGGACTGGTTTGCCACAGTGGATGGGAAATGGACCCCACCCCACCCCTAACCTATTCCCTGATAGAAACCATGGAGTTTCCAGTCTCCAACCGAGTGCTTCCTTTCTGACTCTAATTCAGTAAAGTCATCCATTGAGCTCCTACCTGTTCTTTATGAGACACTGAGTGGGGAGGGGCAGAAGCTGCAGTCTTTTTGAGGAAGCATGAAGCAGGATGTGTCAGTCTGGTACTGGAGGAGTTCAGTGAAAGAAGGAATCTCTGGACGTCTGTGGTGCTTCACCAAGGAGAAAGCCTTGTATAGGAGAGTTGGAGAGTTTGGGGCAGGTACAGGGAAGTGGTAGTCTAAGCTGAGGGGGCTTACAAAGTCCAACTAGCAAAGGGCATGGGACAGCATGTGTAAGGGGCGGTGACCTAAACCCACTCTTCTGTATTCTCTCACAGGAGAAGGAAGTACAAGAAGGGTGAGTGGGTTGACTCAGAAATAGAACTTCAGAATTTAAAACCTTAAGCTGGATTCGGAAGATTGGCCTTGGGGCCATAAAGCAGCAAAGCATGGATGTTAAGGGCATTGGTTCTGGAGTTCAGACAGCTCTGGGTTCAAATCCCAACTGGATTTATAAGTTAAGCCATGTAACTTCAGAAAGGTTACTAATCTTCTCTAAGCCTTTGGTCTGCTATAAACAGGATAATTGTTTCATGATAGAGCCTCAATCGGAGAAGAAATTTAAGTAGAGCCCTGCTTTGGGGAAATGATAATAGAGGTAACATTCTCTGAGCACTTTCTGTGTGTTTAGATCTGTGCTAAGCACTTGATATGCATATTACTCAATCCTTACAAAAGCCTTATGAGATCTGTGTACTTTTTCCCATTTTTCTAGTGGTAGGAAACTGAGATCAGTCACCCACCCAGTAAATATTTCAGACAGTGTGAAATAGTCCTGTAGGAGAGGGAAGAGTAGGTGATGGGCCTGACAGGTGCAATAGAGTTGCTGGGTAGATGGTCCCAGGGCCCATTGAGGTTGTGATTGTAGATTTTAAGTGAGACCATCAACCTGTTGTATTTTTGTTCAGCCACATTCAGTTGCTCAGGTGCAGGAACAGAGCAGATGGGGAGTTGAGTCTAATTGGGTTCAAGTTTAGCCAGGTAAAATCAGTAGATGAAAAGAAAGTCTGGCTGGGCACAGTGGCTCACGCCTGTAACTGCAGTACTGAAGGGAGGCTGAGACAGGTGGATCGCTTGAACCCAGGAGTTCAAGTCCAGCCCTGGCATTGTGGTGAAACCCCTATCTACAGAAAATACAAAAAATTAGCCAGATGTGGTGGCACATGCCTGTAGTCCCAGCTACTCAGGAGGCTGAAATGGGAGGATCACCTGAGTGGGGAGATTGAAGCTGCAGTGAGTTCAGTGAGTTGAGATCGCTCCATTGCACTCCCAGCCTGGGTGACAGAGTTGAGACCTTGTCTCAAAAAAAACAAAGGAGGCTGGGCACGGTGGCTCACACCTGTAATCCCAGCAGTTTGGGAGGCCAAGGCAGGCGGATCACGAGGTCAGGAGATCAAGACCATCCTGGCCAACATGGTAAAACCCCATCTCTACTAAAAATACAAAAATTAGCTGGACGTGGTGGCGTGCACCTGTATTCCCAGCTACTCAGGAGGCTGAGGCAAGAGAATCACTTGAACCAGGGAGTCAGCGGTTGCAGTGAGTCGAGATCGTGCCACTGTACTCCAGCCTGGCAACAGAGTGAGACTTTGTCTCCAAAAAAAAAAAAAAAAGGAAAGAAAAAGTATATGCAAGAAGGGATCAGAATGATGGCTCATGGAATCTGAGCTGAGTAAGGGGGAAAGTGAGGGACAGTGAAACAGTTGGAGAGTTACAAATTATAGGTTTCATTTGGAATTGGGCTACAAAGAGGGTGATCAGAAAAGATTAGTAGTTATTGAAGACTGTATGGAATTGAAATTATAGGAGAGGTAAACATAAGGTCTGAACCACTCTTATGTGCTGCTTCTGCCGCACTCAGGGCCTATGAAAGGAGGGGCTGGGGATGTACTACAGAAGACCCACCAGAAACAACTGTAGTCAGGTGGAAGGAAGCCAGAGTCTTGGACTAGGCTGGGACAGTGGGAACATGTAGAGGGAATAAATCTTAAAAGGAAGAATGGGAGCTTGGAGACAAAGTGACTCCTGTTTCCTCTTGGGGCCACATCTTAGGGTAGACATAAAGTTTGGTTTCTAGGTACAGTAGAATTTCTTGGGATGCCGTAGCCAAAGGGTCTTACTGGGTCCCAGGGTGATCCCTGTCATTGAGCAGCTGCTTCTCACCTGCAGTTTGTCACAGGATTACTCTGTTTTGAGAGACTGGACTTCTTTCTGCAGGGGAGGGGAGGGGAGATTGGGGCAGGCCTGTGGCCTGGAAAGAGCCTGGAAGTTAATACCTCACTTCATGACTGACTGTATGACTTAAGAGCAGTATTTTTGCCTCTGTTTCTTAACTAGGGAAGCAGAGAGTCAATTAAATAGAATAAAATGAGCTGTGAGTGACAGCACTACCAGGTAGCAGTCACCTAAAAACTTCTGTTTTCAAAACAAAACTAGTAGAACTCCATCCTAAGGTCTTTAATTGTAGCACAGGTCTCAGCTCTCTGCCACGTGCAGGTTGTAATGGAGATCTTAGTGCTCTCCTTGTGTGACAGGATAGTGGAAGGAGAGCCCAGCTTCATGTTTCCCTGCGCCACCTGAAGCCTTCATTTTCTCATCTGTATACTGGGACTGTTGATACTCACCCGAGAGGTAGATATGGAATATTCCTTTTTTTTTCTTTCCTTTTTTTTCCTTTTTTTTTTTTTGTTTTGAGACGGAGTTTCACTCTTGTTACCCAGGCTGGAGTGCAATGGCACGATCTCGGCTCACCGCAACCTCCGCCTCCTAGGTTCAGGCAATTCTCCTGCCTCAGTCTCCTGAGTAGCTGGGAATACAGGCACACGCCACCATGCCCAGCTGAATTTTTGTATTTTTAGTAGAGACGGGGTTTCACCATGTTGACCAGGATGGTCTCGATCTCTTGACCTCGTGATCCACCCGCCTCGGCCTCCCAAAGTGCTGGGATTACAGGCTTGAGCCACCGCGCCCGGCCTTTTTTTTCTTTTTTAAAGACGGGGTTTCACCATGTTGGTCAGGCTGGTCTTGAACTCCCGACCTCAGGTGATCTGCCCACCTTGGTCTCCAAAGTGCTTGGATTACAGGCGTGAGCCACTACGCCCGGCCCAGATGTGGAATTTTCCAGAAGTGGTAGTGGATACTGTGTTCTCTACCCCTGAAAGGATCTGCCATAGCATTTAAGCCTAAAGAGACTATTTCAAGTCCCTAGAGGGCAACCTGAGGTTAGGGAAAGCTGTTATGGCCCCAGCCAAAGCTCTGAAGTGAGGAAGCAGCCAGGAGTCCGGCTAACACACAGGAAGCCTGTGGTGACAGCCAGATGAATGTCACCTAAGTGTCCTGCAGACACAGAGAGATGTAGGTGCAGAGTCAGAAGAACTGGGTCTTGGTTGCCCTGACTTGCTGAGGTGCCATGTACAAAATGACTGAACTCTGAGACAAGGCCCTTAGAAGAAAGGCAGCGCCATTCATTCATAGCCATGTGTATATATAATAGGCACTTTACATTCATACCTCTAATTCTAACACCATTGTTTCTCAAACTGCAGGCCCAGGTCTACACAGAATCACACAGGTACCTGCTTATAATGCAGCCTCACCAGCTACCACCTAGACCTGCTGAGTCTTAGTTGGCGTTGGGAGTCTTAGTTGGAGTCTTAGCAGAGTAGGAATCTGCATTCTTTTTTTCCCCCCCCACAAGACTGAGTCTTGCTCTGTCGCCCAGGCTGGAGTGCAGTGGCTCAGTCTTGGCTCACTGCAACCTCTGCCGCCCACGTTTAAGTGATTCTCCTTCCTCCGCCTCCTGAGTAGCTGGGACTACAGGCGCCCACCATCACACCCAGCTAATTTTTGTATTTTTAGTAGAGAAGGGGTTTCATCATATTGGCCAGGCTGGTCTTGAACTGCTGACCTTGTGATCCGCCCGCCTCAGCCTCCGAAACTGCTGGGATTACAAGCATGAGCCACCACACCCGGCCAGGAATCTGCATTCTAATAAGCTTCTCCAGTGGTTCTTTGCAAAGAGGGTACATTTATCCATATTTTATAAATAGACTGAAGCCACAATAATTTGCCAAGACTACACAGTAAAGGAGTAGGTATTCAACCCAGGCCCACCTGGCTCCAGAGACCATGCTCTGGCTAGAAGAGAGGATAATGCAGGATACTGTATAAGCAATGTAGGAGTGGGGCTGAGGGGTAGGTCTTGGCGCCGAGGCATCTGATGAGGAGTAGGTTGGACAAGAAGAAATGGAGATTTTTACTGGTCATGCCGTTGGAGGATCAGGGATCCACTCTTTTTAAAGGTGCTTTAAAAAAAGATTACCAAGTAATATATGTTCATTTTGGGAAAAAAATAACCAAGAAAAATCACCCCATGACCTCGTCACCTAGCGATAACTTTGCTAGCGTATTTGGGTATCTTGTTCATCTCTTCTGCATGTGTGCATGCATCTGTGGGCACATTTTAAAACTGGAAATCAGACTGTATGTGCTTTATTGGACGACTTGTGTAGTTTGCCTCAGTAATAACTTATATATACATTTTAAATATTGACTATAAGTAGTCATAGCCAAATATGAATGTTTAGAGCAGTGGCTATCAAACAGTACAAACAGCAGGCATCAGAATCATCTGGAGCAGGGGGTGGTAAACTTTTTCTGTATAGGACCAGACCGTAAAGATTTTAAGCTTTTTGGGCCATGCAGTCGAAATTACTCATCTCTGCTCTTGTAGCATGAAAGCAGGAGCAGAGAATATGTAAGCAAATGATGTGACATGGCTGGATTTGATCCATGGGCCATCATTGGCCAACCCCTGGTTTACAGAAAGGGTCTGTGACTATTTATTTGGTGCCAACTAAGAACTTGAAATACGTAAGAGAAAAAACAAAAGATCCCTGCCCTCACAGGGCTCATATTCTAACATATTAATAGACAATAAACATATTAAGTCTGGTTATATAATATGTTAGAAAGTGGTCACTGCAATGGAAAAAAGAACAATCCAGAGCCAGGCACAGTGGCTCACACCTGTAATCTCAGCACTTGGGAAGCTGAGGTGGGCAGATCAACTAAGGTCAGGAGTTCAAGGCCAGCCTGGCCAACATGGTAAAACCCTGTCTCTACTAAAAATACAAAAATTAGCCAGGCATGTTGGCACGGGCCTGTAATCCCAGCTACTCAGGAGGCTGAGGCAAGAGAATCATTTGAACCCAGGAGGTGGGGGTTGCAGTGAGCTGAGATTGTGCCCCTGCACTCCTGCCTGGGTGACAGAGTGAGATTCTATCTCAAAAAAAAAAAAAGAAAACAAAAAAAACAACTAGAGCAGGGTGAGGGTGATGATGGGTTGCCCTTTAAACTAGGATGGCCAATGTAGGCCACATCTAGAAGGTGAGATTTGAGCAGTGGTGTGAAGGAGGTGAAAAGTTGGTCTTGTGGATATCTGAGGAGATGAGTTTCTGGTACTGAGAACAGCCCATGCAAAAGCCCTAAGTTGGGAATGTGCCTGGTATGTTTCTGGAGGAATAAGATTAGTATGGGTAGGATGGAGTGAGAAGGAAGAGGTTCACTGTTTTGGGGTTTGAGGGGAAGTTTTTGTTTTGTTTTCTTTAGAGACAGGGTTTTACTCTGTCATCAGGCTGGAGTGCAGTGGCATGATCATAGCTCACTGCAACCTTGAACTCCTGGTCTCAAGCGATCATCACACCTCAGCCTCCTGAGTAGCTGGGACTCCTCAGGTGTGCACCACCACGCCTGGCTAATTTTTAAATTTTTTCTAGAGACAAGGTCACACTATGTTGCCTAGGCTGATCTGAACTCCTGACCTTAAGCGCTCCTCCCACCTTGTCCTCCCAAAGTGTTAGGATTACAGGTGTGAGCCCCTGTGCGTGGCCGGTTCACTGTTTGTTTCCTCTGGAAGATTTCTGTGACTCTCTTGGAGCCTCTGGGCCACAGTGCTTCTCCACTCTTTAATGACCTACTTTTTCTGAGGTAATAGATTAAGGCTGTTTGGTATGGATATGAAGTTCTTCTCCACCCTAACCTCTGACAGCCTACAGTGTTCTATCATGTAACTCACTATTTACTTGTCTAATTCCCTGTCAGTGGACTTTCAGATTGTTCCTAGGTTTCCATCACTATGACAGCACTGCAGTGAACACTCTCGGCTAAATTTCTGACTGAATCCAGGATTTTTCCTTAGAATAGATTCTTTCTTTTTTTTTTTCTTTCTTTCTTTATTATTATTATTTTTTTTTTGAGACGGGGTTTCACCACGTTGGCAAAGCTGGTCTCGAACTCCTGGCCTCATGATCCACCCACCTTGGCCTCCCAAACTGCTGGGATTGCAGGCGTGAGCCACTGTGCCCGGCCTAGAATAGATTCTTGACAGTGGGGGCCAAACACAGTGGCTCACACCTGTAATACTAACACTTTGGGAGGCTGAGGCGGCCCAATCACTTGTGGTCAGGAGTTCAAGACCAGCCAGGCCAACAGGATAGAACCCCATCTCTACTAAAAATACAAAAATAAGCCGGGCGTGGTGGCGCACGCCTGTAGTCCCAGCTACTCGGAAAGTTGAGGCAGGAGAATCACTTGAACCTGGAAGGCAGAGGTTGCAGTGAGCTGAGATCACACCACTGTACTCCAGCCTGGGCTATAGAATGAGACTCCATCTAAAGAAACAAAACAGAAAAGTGGGATCACTGGGCCAGAGTCAACACAGAATGTAAAGACTTGTGTATTTGTGAGACCCTTTAAAGCGTACTATCTCCCCAGCTACACCCTCTTCAGGTGTCCCTTCCCTGCCTCCTCCTGCCTTTCACACTGTGGCTTATGGTTCCAGGCTCAAGCACAGACATCAGTGAGGACTGGGAGAAAGACTTTGACTTGGACATGACCGAAGAGGAAGTGCAGATGGCACTTTCCAAAGTGGATGCCTCTGGGGAGGTGAGTGGGCCTGGTGGGTCAGAGGGAAGTGGGCCTAGTGGTACTGGGTGTGAGAACCGTCCCCAGCCAGCCCAGCTGTCCGTTCAGGAGGGTCCTTGCTCCTGTCTGAGGTGGCATGTTGTGGGAAAGAAGCTGGAGCTTCCTGCTTAGTCCCACAACAGTGGTCATCAGCAGGCTCCACTTCCTCTCAGTTCCAGGGTAATAAGAGGGGAGGGTTCTTGACCTGAGCTCTGTATCAAAATTGCCTGAGAAACTGCTTAAGAAAACAGATGACATGCTGGGCACAGTGGCTCGCGCCTGTAATCCCAGCACTTTGGGAGGCTAAGGTGGGAGGATCGCTTGAGGCCAGGAGTTCAACACCAGCCTGGCCAATATAGTGAGACCTCATTTCTATCTTTGAAAAAAAAAAAAAAAAAGAGAGAAGGCCGGGCGCGGTGGCTCAAGTCTGTAATCCCAGCACTTTGGGAGGCCGAGGCAGGTGGATCACGAGGTCAAGAGATCGAGACCATCCTGGTCAACATGGTGAAGCCCCGTCTCTACTAAAACTACAAAAAATTAGCTGGGCATGGTGGCACGTGCCTGTAATCCCAACTACTCAGGAGGCTGAGGCAGGAGAATTGCCTGAACCCAGGAGGCGGAGGTTGCGGTGAGCCGAGATCGCACCATTGCACTCCAGCCTGGGTAACAAGAGCGAAACTCCGTCTCAAAAAAAAAAAAAAAAAAAAAAAAGAGAGAACATAGTTATTAAACCCTGCCAGACCTTCTGACTTGTGGTCCCCAGATGTGAGGCCTGAGCATATACTTGGCCTTGGAAACAAAAGACCATTGTGATCAAGGGCATGTTACTTAACCTGAACCTCTGGTTCCTCATCTAAAACATGGAATTGATCATTATAAAACCTGGCGTATATGCTGTAATGAGGTGATGCATGTAGGCACCTTATGGCTAGTGCCTGAGACATGGTGGCACTCAGGAGACATTCGTGATAAATGCCACAAAATCCATTACAGTTATTAAGCTCAAAAAGGCCTTATTACTGTTATTCTTTACTACCTCTCAGAATCAAAAGTGGCTCATTTAGATTGAGAGTGCAACAGTCCAAAGCTCTCCCAGCTAATAAGTGACAACTATGGCTGCAGCCCAGCCATCTGATTCATGTCAGCATTACTTCCACTGTCACACAAAAACCAAGTGAGTCCTTCCATCATGTAACTCATGAACCTAAGCTAGAAAGAGGTGGACAGATTAAAGACATGTGAAGGGCCTCATTTTTCATGAAGCGAAACTGAAGCCTTGGGGGATTATTTTACCTACTCAGGAGTATTTTGGACTTGTGACTACCTCACTATACCCAGGACAGAGAAGGTCCATAGTGCCTGTCAGGCCACAGGGGCTTGCTGGCTTTTTGTGTCTTTGCAGCCCCCTTTGAAACCTGACATGCAGTACCCCTGAACGCTTTAGAACCTGCTTTAGCAGGGCTCAGCTGACAGCAGGCCCAGAGTAGGAACAAAGCAAGAACAGGTTCCTTTGCTTGGGGAGACTTGAGCTGGGAATTAGGGGCTTGGCGCCCCTAGTGAAGACCTTGTAAGCACCCGTAGTCCACTGCCGCCTCTGCTTTTGACCACAGTGCCACTTAGACAGTGGCCCCCATTCACCCAGAGGTTAAGTAACTTGCCCTGGATCACACTGGTCTTTTGTGTTCAAGGCCAAGTATCTGCTCAGGCCTCCTGAGTTCTCTGCGTCTCAGAGCCATGGCATTCTCTGCTCAGTAGGAGGCAAGTTCTCCTTAAGGGACTGGGACTGACTTGGTTCCTGTAGACAGCCATCACCTTGTGGTGTTTGGTGTTGGTTGGTGGAAGCATTTCTTTAGGTCTGAAATAATCAGAGCAAGCCCACCCCTCAGATACATTCCTTAAGACTAGGGGTTCACTCTCAGTGGGGACAGAGTATGGCCTAGGTGGGGGATGGGAGGCAGCTCTGCTCAGCAAGGGGAGGTTAGGTCTGGGCCTGACTCAGGAATAACTGTGTGTTTGTGATTTCCATCATCCCCTCCCATTTGCAGCTGGAAGATGTAGAGTGGGAGGACTGGGAATGAGGGGAACTGGAGGGAGCAACTCCCCACCCATGGCATCTCTCACCTCTCTCGTCTCAGCCCAGCCCTGGAAGACTCTGACTGAGAATGTCCCCCCAAATCTCCTCTGCCAACCAGAGCTCTGGGCACAGATTCTGGTGGCTCCCTGCTGGCCCTCTGGGCCTCTGCTCACACCTGGGAAGGGGCTCTATAAATCCCAGCCAGGAACTCTGACTTGTGCCAACAATAGGATGACCCAAGAGAGAGGAAACCTATCCCCTTCACCAGAAGAGCCAACGTTTTTCTGCTGAATACCCACTGTTCCTGGACACTCCTGCTGGGAAGTCCTAAAGGATAGTTCTAGCCCTTCTGCCTGTGTAGACAGAAGCAAAACCACCAGTCTCTCAGAGGAAGCCGAGACCACACACTCTGTCCACCCATAAGCAGGCAGGGAGGGCCCTGCCACCTGCCCTTGGCTAAACAGGGACAGCGAACACATTTTGGTTCCTATCCCAGTGGGCAAGAGGCTCTTATCTCTGGGAAATTTGCCTCTCTTGGGAATCTCCCCCTCCCAGGCATTTTCCATTCCTGGAAAGACTCCTTTGGGGTCCAGAATCCAGAGACCAAACCCTGACCCACCTCCTTCCTTTCCTCCAGCCCACGCTGGTCTGTCCCCATGCCTTCCCAGGGCTTCTTCATGTCAGATGCACCCAAGTCCTTAGCCCAGCTGTGCCACCTGCAGGAGTTCGCTCTTGCGTTTCTTCCCCTCCCCAAGAAGGGAGGGGGCCACTTCAGGCCCTTCTGTGTGTTGCCTGGCAGGATACCTTGTCCAACCAGCTACCCACCTCAACTCCCCTGTAGCTTAGGACACAAAACAGCTACCAGTGGTACAGAGCGGTGATCAGAGCCGAGTACTTACAACTCTGGTAAGCCTAGCTTCTCTGCCTTGGCCCTTCTGCGTCTGGAAGGGCTATCCTGGGGCTGAACTTGAAACTCTCATCAGGCTTCTGCAAAAGCTCTTCTTCCTGAAGACAGACCCAGCCTTTGCGCTCTCACCCTCCACTCTGGTAAAGCTGCACCTCTGGGGGAATGAGGGGCTGCAGGAATCTCTGGAGAGCCTGGTGCTTCACGATGCTGCTCTGGTGATTCTTGTACCTAATCTGGTGTGCTCACCAGTGAGTGAAATGGATCATGGTCAGGGATACCAAGAGTGGGGTCACTTCCACTTCAAACCATCAGTGAGGGGTGGGATGGAGAGAATGCTGAACCTTGTTTTTGATGGGATGGGTTTTTCTCTTTGTAATTATTCCTTTAGTTTAATTAACCTTTTGGTTGTTTGTGCAATATTATATATTTTAAATTATAATGCATCTCCCCAGAGTATTTTGTAGCTGGGAAAACAACAACAACAACAACAACAACAAAAAAAAAAAACAGAAAAGAAAAAAAGATTCTAACAGCTGTTAGTTTTATAATTAAAAAAGAAAGAAAAAAGAACTTTGTCCTGAACCTTTTACAGACTTGCCGTTAACAGCATTAAAGTGATTCAGCTGAAGCTGGAAGGTGTCTGGGGGTCTGTTTTTGTCCCCTTGGCAGCTGCACTGGGCCAGGGCAGGACTGGCTTCCCACTTGGAGCCAGAGGCAGGGTAGGGGGATAGCCTGGGTCCAGATGAGGTCCCTTGTCCTCATCCCAGATTCAGCTTTGCCTTTGGGATGAAAAAGGGGCAGGACTCCCAGCAGGCCTCTCACCAGGACAAGGAGTCGAGAGGCCATCTCTGCATTCCCAATGCCTCTGCTTTTATTTGGAAAGGAAGTTGCAACAACGGTGGTTTCAGTTGCTCTTGGTCGTTTTTCTCCTTTCCTCCCCCTGTGTGTATTTGATTCTGGGGTCTTTTTAAATTAACTTTAGTATGAAAAATCACTTGTCAGGCGAGGTGCGGTGGCTCACGCCTGTAATCCCAGCACTTTGGGAGGCCAAGGCAGGTGGATCACTTAAGGTCAGGAGTTCAAGACCAGCCTGGCCAACATAGTGAAACCCCGTCTCTACTAAAAATACAAAAATAGCCTGACGTGGTGGTAGGCACCCAGCTACTGGAGAGGCTGAGGTAGGAGAATCGCTTGAACCTGGGAGGAGGAGTTGCAGTAAGCTGAAATCGTGCCACTGTATTCCAGCCTAGGTGACAGAGCAAGACTGTGTCTCAGAGGGGAAGAAAAAAGGAAGTCTGAATGAGGCCCTCGGGTTCCATGAAGATCTCTACATGGAAAGAGTAGTAAGGCTGGGGAGGAGGTATGTAAGTTTTAGGATGAGTAAACTTAAAGCGTAAAATATATATCACCATTTTAGAAGCGGGTTTTTGAGTTTGCTTTCTCCCCCTACTTTATTGGGGAGCACTTGCCATTGCTTTTATCAAGTGCTTGCTAGCCATGGATGCCAACTAACTTCTTCAATTGAAGGCCGGAGGATCATGTCGGGTTCCAGGAGCCTCTTCAGCAGGTCCTGGCATTCGGCCGAGATGCTCAGATGAGTGGGGAAGGACACCCCCTTCTGCTGTTCCCACAGCATCTTGGGGATGTCTGTGTCGTCAAAAGGTAGGCTGGCACAGAGCATGACATATAGAACCACACCCATGCTCCAGACGTCACCTTTCTTGCTATCGTGGGGAATGCCCTGCAGCACCTCGGGGGCGGCATAGGCTGTGCTGCCACAGAAGGTCTGGCTCAGCTCCCGGTGCGACTTGGGCAACACCTTGGCAAAGCCAAAGTCAGTCAGCTTCAGGTTGAAGCCCTGCAACAGGGCGTTCTCGCATTTGAGGTCCCGGTGGGCCACACCACAGCCATGGCAGTAGCGGATGGCCTCGACCATCTGACAGAAGAGGGCCTTGGCCCGGCTCTCAGGCAGTGGTCCCCCATTCAGCACGCAGTCAAAGACATCCCCTCCCTCGGCCAGTTCCATTACCAGGTAGATTTTCCCATCGGCAGACTCCAGCATCTCATACACCTGGACGATGTTCTTGTGGTCCAGGGTACGGACTATTTGGAGCTCCCGAGGCAGGAATCTCTGGATAAACTCTGAGGAAGTAAGGGGAGTAGAGATGGGCTGGAGGGTCAGAAAGGCCTACCTCCTCACACCTGTCTCCTGCTTTCCAACTTCTGTCCTGCCCACCTTGTCTGGGTCTTATTTCTTGGCTCCCTTAATGGTCTTAAATGTGTCTAGCTGCTTGGATATTGCAAAGAATGTTCACTTCTGTTATTTTTGTCGCTAACCTGTCTTTCAAAGGAACCACTCCCCACCAACTTGTGGACTGTTGTGAGCAGTCTGTGACTGGATATCAAGGTGCTTTGGGGACTTTCAGACAAAGCCACAGAATCTCAAGTTATAAGGCCTGATTGCCCAAAGGGTGATGAGCCAGCTTCTCCCACCACTGTCCCCTGACCACAATTTTTTCCATGAGCCCTGTCTTTTCCCCATCTCCATCAGCCTTGGCACCAGCTCCTGTTCTCTGCTAGTCCTGGCTGTGGCCTCAGGCAGTCTCTGTCTCAGAGACTGTTTCCCGGCCAGAAGGGAAAGCCCGGCTCGGGTTTTGCCTCTGAGGATCCTTCACCTCATGCCACTTTAATCTTATATTTTGGGGGATGTAATGTTCCTGGACTCCTAGAACCCCTCTGTTCCCCACTGACCCACTCCAGAGCTGCCACGGGGCTTGCTTAGTTCCAGACCAGTGGGAGCAGGGAATGATCGAATGATCTAACTGGGGGAAGCACCCACCCGCCTCAGCCAGCCTGCCCTCCCGCCAAAGGGGCCCTGGCTCACCTTCTGGCCCTCCCATCTTGTCTATAATTTTAATTGCCACTTTTCTTTGGTGTTTTTTGGAAAATGCTTCTTTGACTTTTGAGTAGGTCCCTTCCCCAATGGTCTTGCCCAGCTGGTATCCATTGGAGAGCAGAAAGTCCTCCATGCTGTCTAGCGCCTCCTTCCTATCACCCTCTCAGCTCATGCTGCCTCTGCGAGGCAGCTCTACGCCACCATCGCCCTTGGCCTGCTCCTTTTCTCCCCAAGCACTTCATCCGCAGCCGCCCCCCGGCGTTAGAACATTCTCTGTCTGGACACAGCCGCGGGTGGTGGGGAGGGAGAGGGCCAGACATTTTAAGACTCTGGTGCAATTGTGATGTAAATGCTGTGTGACCCTTGGCCAAAATGGGTAGTGCCCCTATCTGCTCTCATTACCACCACCAAACCCAGCCCGGGTTAAGTCACCGCCGCGCCCACTCCCGCGCCAGGCACTGGGTCATAGCTCCCCCTTGGAGGGCGTTCCGCGGCGTCTGTGTGGGCCGGGGATACCCGTATCGTAGCCGTGGACGCCGTCTTGCGGCGGGTTGCCCTGGCCTCCTGCGCCGCACTAGGTTAGCTGGGGTCGGCGCGACCCCGTCTCCAGGCGCCACGGCCAAAGCCCTCCAGTTCCCGGCTCCAACCTGCGCTAAGTGCCTGGGGCAGCCGGGGGCGCCGTTGGGGATTCCCCAGCTGGAGGAACGGGCTCTGTGAGGTCAGCGCGTCGTGGCCTGGGTCACAATGCTGCCCTCCTCGATGCCAGCGCCCAGGCGCGCCACAGACACCTGCCCGGCTCCGCTTGGACCGGAGCGTTCTCCAGTGGCCAGGGCTCGGGCAGCTGCTTCCAGCCTGGGACCGGCCTCGGCCTCCGGCAGGTGAGCGACGGCCCAGGGGGCGGGCGCGAGGCGGGGGCGCCCGGCGGCCCGGGAGAGGCCTGACCGCCACTCCCCGCGCAGAGCGCCCCGGGGCCTGGACATGAGCGCCCAGGAGCCCCCGCAGGGTCGGAGATTCCCCATTGAGGCCGGAGACTCCAGTGGCCTTGCCGCCGCCCCCGAGTCCCAGGACAGCCCGGAGGCGGTAGCGACGGAGCACAACCCGGTCAGGTGAGGCCCGCCCCGCGGCCCCGCCCTCTGTCCCACTTGGCGCCCCTAGCGGCAAGGTCCGCACATCCACGTCCCGGTCCCCAGGGGACCCCAGGTGAACTACCTGGATGCGCCCCCACGGCCTCAACGCCCCCCTGTCATGCCCCGCTTTCCCCAGGCCGCTTCGACGTTGCCCCGGCTGCCACTGCCTGACGCTGCTGCACGTGCCCATCGACGTCTACCTGGCCATGGGCGGGAGCCCCCGGGCTCGCGCCACGTGAGCGCATTGCGGCTCCACGGGAGCCGGGCGGGAACGAGGCCCGCCGCGGGCCACCACGCTGAGGTCGCACGCGCCGAGCACGAGACAATGATGCACATTTTAAAATAAAAGAATGATGCACATTTTAATAAAGCACAGCATAAACTGTTCTTTCCACTTCGGGCTGGCAGTGTATGTCTATCCGTCGGGTCCACCAGCTGCTCTGCCCAGTAACACTTTCCCTTCTGCGGCCTCCTCACTTGGACCCAGCCCTAGAGGCCGGCCCTTCCACCTTTCAGCCTGCGCCACTTCCCTCCTCCCACTTCTTGCTGGTCCTGACCCTCCCTGGGCAGCCTTTACCCTGGGGCCCTGCCCTTGTCCATCTCTCTAACCCCTTCTCCGGTGAATTCACATCATTGTGGGGGATGCCGGCAACCCACAGAGGCGGGGAACAGGAGCGGGGAGGAGAGGTGGGCCGACAAGTAACATAGAATACAGCCAATGGCCACCCATACCAGGCGTTTTTTTTGAGATGAAGTCTCACTCTGTCGCCCAAGATGGAGTGCAGAGGCGTGATCTCGGCTCTCTGCCTCCCAGGTTCAAGCGATTCTTCTACCTCTGCCTCCCCAGTAGCTGGGACCACAGGTGCCCGACCAGGCCTGCTTTAATCCTCTCCAGCGAGAAGGTTCTGTAACATGCTCTTTGCGACCCTGGGCGCCTGGGGCCTTCCTTGTTGGAGGGGTTTGGAGCTGCCCCAGTCCATTCTGAGCCTTGGTTTCTCCTACGACCGAAGGGATCACAAAAAGTTTGGGGAAGAGGCCATTTGAAAAACGGAGGTTTAACTTCCTGTTTTACAGATGAGTGAAATGAGCCTTTTTGAGACTTGCCCAAGGTCCCCCGATGAGAGGTGACACTACCACACTCCGAAGCATCTTCAGACCACATGCCCTAAGATCCACCCTCCAGGGGCCCATGACAGGAACCCTACCCAGAAGTGCTAGTATTTAAGCTAAGCAACTATTTTCTACTTTCCATTTTGCTTTAATGAGCCCGTATATTCTACTTGACAATTTTGCTTTTATGGGGGGAGTGTAACCTAAAGGTCAGGTTCAGTCTCCTGTCCCCTGACATCTAAGGAGAATTGATTCAACACCCTCCTCTAATCTTCATGTGGTAGAGAAGTCCAACCTCTCCCTAGAGCACCTTAGAATTCCACAGTCACCCAGAAGGGATACCCTTCTGTTTCTACATAAAATGCTCTCCCAGGCAGTCCCCATGTAGGAGGCTTACTAAAAGGGCCTGTTTCCTCACTGGTTTTTAAAACAGCAGGGGGAGGGGGAAGGGGGCATCAGCTGGTCTCTTTGGACTCTGCCAGCCCCCCAAAATGCTGAATCCTTCAGTCTTCCTTCCCTGCCCGCCCACCCCCCCCACCATCTTTCCCACTTCCTTTCTCTTCTCTTCTCTACCCTCTTTTCCTTTTTTTAAAAAAAAAAAAAAAAGAATAGGCTCAGGCCTGTAATTCCAGCACTTTGGGAGGCTGAGGCAGGAGGATCACTTAAGCCCAGGAGTTCAAGACCAGCATGGAAAACAGCAAGATCCCATCTTTAAAAACAAAACAAAGCAAAAACCAGGTATGGTGGTGTGTACCTATAGTCCTAGTTACTGGGGAGCCTGAGGCAGGAGGATTGCTTGAGCCCAGGAGTTCAAGGCTGCAATGAGCCGAAGTCACACTACTGCATTCCAGCCTGAGCAACAGACGGAGATCCTGTCTCTAAAAAATTTACAAACCAGGCCGGGCGCGGTGGCTCAAGCCTGTAATCCCAGCACTTTGGGAGGCCGAGGCGGGTGGATCACAAGGTCAAGAGATCGAGACCATCCTGGTCAACATGGTGAAACCCCGTCTCTACTAAAGCTACAAAAAATTAGCTGGGCATGGCGGTGCGTGCCTATAATCCCAGCTACTCAGGAGGCTGAGGCAGGAGAATTGCCTGAACCCAGGAGGCGGAGGTTGTGGTGAGGCGGAGGTTGCGGTGAGCCGAGATCGCGCCATTGCACTCCAGCCTGGGTAACAAGATCGAAACTCCGTCTCAAAAAAAAAAATTTAGAAACCAGTTACTGCCACCTTCCATGTGCTTGATTTGTGAGGGATGCAAAGATTCCAGACACAGCCCTTGCCAATGGGGCTAGTTAGCTCTAGAATGTCCATAAGCAAGGGGAAGGGCATTCCCATTGGGGAGGGAGCATTGTGGGTAAAGGCCTGGAGGCAGGAAAGTGAAGGACAAGTTCAAGAAACTCAGTTCAATCAGTTTTCATCAACACCTACCTGGGCCATGCCTGGTACGGAGAACCCAGGCCTGAATCTGACATCATTTTCCCTTGCAGAGCTTAGAATGCAAGGGATCCACGAATGAATTAACAGAAGAGAAGCTGGATCAGGGAGACCTTTGCATACCAGGTGAAGGAGTTTGAACTTTGTTCTGCAGGCAGGCAGAGTACAACAGGCTCCTACCTGGGTCACTTCACTCTCCTATTTCTCTTCTCTTCATCCTGTTCTCTGTTTCTTCTTACTCCTTCTCCCAGGAAAAGCCATTGGCCGAAACTAGTGCTGAGTTCAAGTCCTGACTCCGCCGTTTTTCTAACTGTGCAACCTTGAGCTAGTTAATTAGCCCTTCTGGGCCTCCATCTTCAAATCTGTAAAATGGGGTTAATGACACCTGCTGGAAAGTTTCAGTAAGGACCTGTGTGTCCACCATGCAGGAATCACTGCCACAGCTACCACTTGATAAGCAAGAGACTGCTAGGGCTGCTGCTCTTACCTTTGTCTTCAAGGGGCAGCAGAGAGCCAGACAGCCAAAGACACTGTCCCTGGGAGTTGGGTGATGTCCAGCCCTGAAGGGGGCTGAGGAAACCCTCTTGCCTCTCTCTCTACCAACTTCCTAGCAGTTCTGTTCAGGAGCCTAAGAACTTGGTGGGGGTATGGGGGCAGGGGAATTTCCAGGGGAATCCCCAGGTGGAAAAGACAGAGCTGCCTCCCTTACCCTAACTGTCCCCAGACCCCGGTGCAGGACCCAATGCAGATCCCGGCCTTATTCTTTGGGCCTGAGGAATGGGGAGGGGCCGGGCAAAGGGGGATGCTCGAATCACTGCCTTCCCTGACTTCTTTCTCAGATACCTTATTAGCCAGCCCCTCCCTAAGGGACCCCCTTTTAGAAGGAGGGGGCGAAGTACAGATGGACCCCCCAGGTTACCATGGAGACAGCAGGGAAAGGGTTGCTGTATCACCATGGCAATAATTGACGTCAGTGCTACCCTTTCCCATCACTTGATATGAGAGGGGGACAGCCACCCCAACCACAAGCAAATCCCCCACAAATCCTCCTCCTCTTACTGAGCCAATCAACCAGGGGGGTCGCCAGGCTTAATATAGCACAGGAGTTAAAAGCACAGACTCTGATGTCAGTCAAACCTTGGTTCAAATCCTCACTCTGCCTCATCCTAGCCGTGTGAATTTGAGCAAGTTTCTTAACCCCTTGAAATCTCATAGGTGCCATGGGGCTGAATAAGCTACGTGCCTCCAAGGATTATGTGAGGATGACATGGGATCACGCAGGTAACAGGTGTGGGGACTGCCTCAACCAAAGTGCACACTGACATAGGGATGGTCAAGAATCCTACTCATCATCTTGGGACTTGTCAGGGGATTGTGGACTTCCAGCTACAGACTCACATCTCCTAGAGGGCCCCCAGGACTTACAAGGACTGGGCCTCAGGGTTTGAGCATCTCAGGATTTGGGGGTCTCAGAGTGAAACCAGAAACTGTAGAATTTCCAGGCTCTGAGGAAACCCCAGATGCCACTTTCCCTGAAGCCTCATCACATCTGGACTCTGACCCAACTTCCCCTTCTCCTCCCCTCTGCCTTGTCCTAATCCTTAATAACACCTTCTACCTCTTAGGGGCCTCCATATGCTCCCCTAAGAAAAAGGATGGGGTGGCCGGGCACAGTCGTTCATGCCTGTAATCCCAGCATTTTGGGAGGCTGAGGTGTGCAGATCTCTTGAGGCCAGGAGTTCAAGACCAGCCTGGGCAATGTGGCAAAACCCTGTCTCTACAAAAAAAAAAAAAAAAAAAAGAAAGAAAGAAAGAAAATTAGCCAAGCATGGTGGCACATGCCTGTAGTCCCAGCTACTTGGGAGGCTGAGGCAAGAGGATCACCAGAGTTCAGGAGGTCGAGGTTGCCATGAGCCGAGATCATGCCACTGCACTTCAGGCTGGGCAACAGAGTGAGACTCGGTCTCAAAAATAAATTAATAAATAGAAAAGGATAAAAAAAGGATGAGGCTGGTGCTGTAATCCCAGCACTCTGGGAGGCTGAGGCAGGGGGGTCACTTGAGCATAGGAGTTCAAGACCAGCCTGGACAACATGGCATCTCTACAAATACAAAACTATTAGCCAGGTATGGTAGTGAGTACCTGTAGTCCCAGCTACTCAGGAGGCTGAAAATAGAAGGATCGCTTAAGCCCAGGAAGTCACGGCTGCAGTGAGCCGAGATTGTGTCACTGCATGAATTTTTAAAAAAGAAGAAAAAGGATGGATGAGGGATCACAGGTAGAATGGCCTGGTCACCATGGGGATATGAGTGGTCCAGCTCCCACTGCCCTCTCCCCACCCACCCTTAGGGTAGAAGGACTGGAACCATTTTCATTCCCTCCCTTTTCCCTGACAACCACGATTCAGTCTGCCCAAATCCACTGCCACCGCCCTGGGTCAGGTCCCCCTTACTACTCACCTGATCATTCCAGCAGCTCCCTGCCAGGTCTCTCCCTCCTTCCTTCCTCACTTGATCCTCCAATCCAGAATTATTTTATAAAGACCACAAATGCAGCCTGGTCAGTTTCCTATTTAAACCTCATCAATGGCTTCTTCACATCCCTTGTCCAGCCACAAAGGACACCTTTCAGATCATCACAAAACATTCCTCCCACCTTAAGCACACCGTCCCTTCTGCCTGACCCCACAGATCACCCTCAAAGATGGCTCCCCTGACCACCCATCAGTCCCCCACCCTTAGGGCCTGCATGTCCTCTGGGTTGCCTTCAATATCTATTCCTGACCCGAACCTAATGCCTGTCCTCCCTGTTACACTACAGGCTCACTGCGGGCAGGAACATCCTCCTCCTGACATCCCCAAGGTCTAGAACAGGAGGGCTCAGGAATCTGCAGATTAGACTAGCTAGTGAATGACTGCTTGCAAGGTCCACAGAGGAGAGGCCTTGGTGGTGTGAGAAGAAGCAACGGCGGAGCCACCTGCCCGGCTGGGAGGTTGGAAATGGCTCTCATAAATGGACACTTGAACTGAAGGATGAGAAGCTGTTACCCAGGCAAAGACTGAGGAACGTCCCCAACACTGGGTTTGGCATGGGCCATGGGTTGGGTGAACTTGGTGCTAAAGACATGGATGGTGCAGGGAGACATATTCCTATTTTAGAAAGACACCCAGCTGCCCTGTAGGAACAGACCACATAGGGGATTGAGAGTGGCAGCAGGGAGACAGATCAGGAGGCTGCTGCAGCCTCTCTGGTGAAAGGTGATAGGGCCTTGGTGCAGGTGTTGGTGGCCGAAACGGAGAGAGACAATGGGATTTTAGGTATGTCCTGAAAGGACAGGATTTTGTAGCTGCTTGAGGATGAAAAGGGTGAGAGAGGACAGAGTCTAGAACCAAATCCAGATTTCAGGTTCAGACAGCTGGGAGATGGCTAAGCTGGGGGACATGGAGGGAGGGCAGGTGTGCAGCCTGCTTCCTGAGAGTGGCACATTGAGCAGGAGAGGTCCAGGAGGCAGGTGTGGGGCAGGGGATAAGGCTGGACTGAGAAAGAGAAAGGAGTTTCTGGCACGGGCTGGACGCTGAGGGCATGGGAGTTGATGAGACTCCCCGGGGACAGACTGTAGCAGGTCTGGGAACAACCATGATTAGGCAGTGAGCAAAGGATAAGAAATTTGCCATGTGGCAGCAACCCATAAGATAGCAAGAAAATCAAAAGTGCACAGTGTCCAGAAATACGAGGACCTAAAAGTATCTCAAAGAGGAGGGAGTTATTTGTGTCAAAGCTGGCCACTGCTAAGGGGTCAAGACAGATAAAGACTTGTAAGCATCCCTTGGATTTAGCAACAAGGAGGTTAGTGGTGACCTTGGCGGGCTGTTCCTGTGGAATGGTGGGGGAGGAAGCCAGATTGCAGGGGCTGAGTGAGGAAGTGGAAACAACGTGTGTATACAACTCCTTCAAGAATGCTGGCTGCAGAGGGGAGCTGGAGAAGGATGTGGAGTGGAGGGAGGGCTTTCTTTTTTCAAAGATAGGAAAAACTAGAGCTTGTTTGTCTGCTGATGGGAAGAAGCCATCAGGGAGGGAGAGGCTGAAGATATGGAAAATGGTTGGAGATAGGGAAAAAAAAGAAGGGATTAGGGGAAGGAGATTCCCCATGGAGGAAAAACAGATTAAATCCCCAAATATGGCTGCACAACCTGGGGGGGCAAGTCAGGGCCTGTTCTGGGCTCCGGGGGCTCAGAACAGCTGCCCACTCTCCCCAGCAGCCAGTGTGAGTCACTGGGGGGGAAATAGCCCAAACTGGCAATGTGGAAGCGGGGGCTGGGCCAGCATGTTCCTTAGGATCCCCAAGGGTCAGGGAGGAGCCAGGAGCAGCCTGGGCTCTGAGCCCTGAACCCCATGCCCTGAGCTACACAAGGACACACAGAAGGGTTGTCTCACCTTTTGTAGGAGCAGGCAGAGTTGTAGAAAGCTTAGGTTTCACTTTTGACTTTTCACTGCCCCATTGTGAACCTGTTGCCTCTTCTGCAAAAAGAGAGGGTTAAACAGATCGACTTTTCAGTTCTGGGGAAGGAAAGTGTCAGGACCAGGACTTTGCTGACAGTTTAGGGGGTCCTGGAGCCCCAGCAGCCTCCGAACTACAGTTGGCTGAGGAGCTCACATTTAAGCGTGCATAGAATTAGGGAAAAGGCTCCTATGAGGGCCATGGGAACAGGTCAGGGTGCATCTAAGCCTGGGAGAAGAGAAGGCCCTTTGAGGTGAGTTGTGCCTGAACACACAATCCAGAATGTGTGAGGCCAGCCAGGAGTGGTGGCTCACGCCTGCAACCCCAGCACTTGGGAAAGCTGATTGGGAGTGGGGCAAACTGCTTGATTCCAGGAGTTTGAGACCAGCCTAGGCAACATGGCAAAACTCTTATCTCTACAAAAAAAACAAAATATGGCCAGGTGCAGTGGCTCACGCCTGTAATCCCAGCACTTTGGGAGGCCGAGGTAGGCAGATCACCTGAGGTCAGGAGTTCGAGACCAGCCTGGCCAACATGGAGAAACCCCATCTCTATTAAAAAAAAAAAACACACACACACACACAAAATTAGTCAACCTTGGTGGCATGGGCCTGCCATCCCAGCTGCTTCAATCCCAGCAGTCTTCCTGCAAAGGCAGGATTGCTTGAGCCCTGAGAGGTTGAGAATGCAGTGAGTAGTGATTGTGCCACTGCACCACAGCCTGGGTGACAGAGTTGAGACCCTAACTCAAAGAAAAAAAAGGCTGGGCTTCGTGGGTCAACTGTAATCCTAGACTTCAGAGGCCAAGGTTGGTGGGTCACTTGAGCTCAGGAGTTGGAGACCAGCCTTGGCAACATAGTGAATCCCTGTATCTACAAAAAAATACAAAACATTAGCCAGGTGTGGTGGTAAGTGCCTGTAGTCCCAGTGAATTGGGGGACTGAGGCAGGAAAATCGTTTGAGCTCAGGAGGTTGAGGCTGCAGTGAGTTATGATCACCCCACTGTATTCCAGCCTGGATGACAAAGTGAGACCCTGTCTCAAAAAAAAAAAAAGTGTTTGAGCAGGGCTGGAGGCCCTGGGTGGGACAGGGAAATGTTTCTCCAAAGGGCAGCTGACCTTCCTGTCCCTGGTCCCCTCCTACTGCCTTTCCGTATCCTTGCACTTCTGTCTTTGGCCCTGGGGAGCGTCTCTGGTGAACTTGGAGATCCGGTGACCAGCCCCCTCCCACTGAAGTGGCTAGTGGGGGCAGACCAGACTAGACCTCACGAGAGACCAGCTCTACCCCCACCTCCTCTGCCAGCTGACACCTCCTGGCCTCCTGCTAAAAACAGTCGGTCCCAGGGGGACTATGGGTTTTCAGGCCCCCCCCTCCACGTCCAGGCAGGTATTAAAGAGGCCGAGGTCGGGCCAGACCGGCTGGACATCATGCTATTCACCGAGACTGCTCACTTCGTGGTGAATTTTCTTCTATCCCGGTGAGGGGGACCGAGGGAGGACGTTGGTGGGATAAAGCGCCCTGGTCTGGTGGCTGGGGGAGGAGGCACCCAGGTCCTTGGGAAGGCCCCGGTGGGGGCCTCCAGTCCCTCTAACTCGACCAAGAGTGACCCCGGCCCGCGCCCTGCCTCATCCGATCCGAGGCAGCTCCCTCCTCCCCGCCTGTCCTGTTCTCCAGGGGTGACTGCTGTCCCATCTCCCCCGCAGGCGGCCCCGGGCCACAACCCCACACCGCCTGGACAAGGAGTTGTGTTTCTGGGGCAGTCGGGGCCCAGTGTTGCCGGTGTCCGCCGCCCGCCGCAGCGTGGGCGACTACTGGCTGAGCCCGCAGCGCCGCCACCCTCCGGGCGCCGCCTGGCGCTGGCCGGCACGCAAACTGCTACTGCTGCCCGGGGACACAGGCCTGGCCGACGTGCCCTCGGCAAGCTGGCCCAGCTGCTACGGCGCACGCCCGAGACTCACGTGAGTGCGCGGGGAGGGGCGGGGCGAGGACCCGGGGAGTATATGGGGGTGGGGCCTACGCCAAGGGGCAGGGTCTAGGGAAAGGGCGGATCCCCAGAGCCGAGGATCCGGGCCTGGGAGCCAGGAGAGTGGGCGGAACTTGATGGGAAGGGCGGGGCCTGAGGGCGACAGGGAGCGGAAGGAAGGGGCGGGGCTGGGCGGAGTGAGCGCAGACCGGGAGAGAGAGGATCCTTGGCCGCACCCTGTCTTCCAGATATCTCCTCCCTCCAGGTGGAAGCACCGTTGGCAGAATATTAACTACTATTTTCTGGGCAAAAGGAAGAGACACCTAGTTCCCTTGCGCCCGTGAGAGCCGGTGAGGGGCGGGGCCACAGGGGGCGCGGTCGGTGGGCGGGCCCTCGTTGAGGGCGGGTCTGGGGCGGGGCCTAGCAAGAGGGCGTGGGGGAGGGGCGAGGTCCGAGCGCGACGTCGGCCCGCTGCCGTCGAGGCTTCCGAGGTTCTAGGACCTTTGTGGGGTTGAGCCGCAGCCAGAGGGGCCCCGTGTACGGGGTGTGGTCTTTGCAGGGTTATTTTTCTCTGCCCTTCTTGGGCCTACACAAACATACTTTTAAAAAGATTGACAAATTTGACTACTTCGAAATTTCTGTGCATCAGAAGACACCCCAACAAAGTAGAGGAGGCCCAAACAGGACTTCTTAAACATAATACCAGCTCTGTGCCCGATGCAGGGAGTCAGGGACCAGGAAGGTGGTGCACTTGGGTGGACACCAACTGGGTCAGCCCCAGGACAAAGGTCACTCCAGCCCTGGGCCTAGAAGCTAAGCTGAAGGAGGGAAGGGAAAGGAGACTTGGGGTCAGTTTGAAGGGCCCTGTCGTGGCAATCATCCTGTGTGTCTGTGTTCACATTTCTGTGCATCTCTGAAAGTCTGTACCACCTCTGTTTCTGTGTGTCCTGTCTCTGATCTCTGTGTCTATTTATTTAGTCAACAAATATTTATCAAGGGCTTGGCCAGGCTGGTGGCTCACGCCTGTAATCCCAGCACTTTGGGAGGCTAAGGCGGGCAGATTGCTTGAGGCCAGGAGTCCATGGCGAAACCCCATCTCTACTAAAAATAGGAAAAATTAGCCAGGTGTGGTGGTGTGTACCTGTAGTGTCAGCTACTCAGGAGGCTAAGATGGGAGGGTCACTTGAGCCCAGGAGGCAGAGATTGCAGTGAGCTGAGATTGCACCACTGCACTCCAGCCTGGGCAATTGAGCAGACCTTGTCTCAAAAAGACAAAAAGAAATATTTTCCAGGGGATGGGGAGTTGGGGAGAGATAGCATGGGGAGAAATGCCAGATATAGGTGATGGGGAAGAAGGCAGCAAATCACACTGCCACGTGTGTACCTATGCAACAATCTTGCATGTTCTTCACATGTACCCCAAAACCTAAAATGCAATAAAAAAATAAAAATAAAACAAAGAAATATTTACCACGGGCCTATTTTAGTGGTTTGTGACAGGTTTATACGCTGAGTTAATCACTGAGTTTACACTGGTGAAGAAAACAGTTGAGGTCCCTGCCCTCATGGAGCATACATTCTGGTGGGGAGACAGGCCATAAACTGGAGAAACAGTGTGTTATGTTTGAGAAGAGGGCTGGGCCAGGCTACTTGATACGGGATGGGCGGGGACCAGGACTTGTTCACAGGTTAGAACAGTGCCTAACACATAGCTGAGGCACAGTAAATGCTGAAAGAATGCATGCATTGTCGGCAGATTCCCTCTGAGGAGGTAAGTCTTAGACGAGGCTAGGAAGGATAGTCAGCCGCTTCCAGAGCCTGGAAGGAGTGTTCTGGGTGGAGTGAACAGTGTAGTCTAGTTGGTGACCATTTGCCTCTGGCTGTCTGTGCCTGGAGAATCATGTTTCTGTGTCTTTTTTGTCTGTGGTCTCTGTGATCATGGGAGCCCTGGGGTCAGTTTAAACAGGGCCCCATCAGGGTCTCTGGAAGTGAGGTCACTGCGCAGCAGATTCACCCCACTGGGTAACTCTGGCTTAACTGGCTGGGCCTGGCCGTTCCCATGGAAGCAACTCCTCCCCCCAACGGCATCAGTCCCACGACCTCTGGCTCCTTCCCAGGGCAGCATCCTGCAGTCCGGAAGGAAGTTCTTCGTCCTGTCTAACCACAGTCTCTGCTGAGGCAACCCCAGCCTTTTCCTCTCATTCTGCCTTGTGGGCAGAAGGGAGCAGATGGGCTGGCCCTTCAGCAACAGGTCCTGCCTGGACAGAGAGCCCAGTAAAGACCTGATAGAGTGGGGGTGACAACCCCCTGCAGCCTTGGGGAAGTGAACTTCAAAGAGCAGAAAATAATCGCTCATCTCAGAAGCTTCTTTGGCATCTATTATCTCATTTAATCAATTAACACCTACTTTATAGACGGAAACTCAGGCAGGCGGGGGTGGGGGAGTGGGGGGCAACAGTGGCAGAACTGGGACCAGAATCCAGGTCTCCTGATAAAATAGTAACTATAATAATTACTATTATTGCACATTTACTCTCTGCCAGGTTCTGTGCTAAAACTGCGGGCATTTTCTTCTTTAAGCCTCATCAGATCCCCATGAGGTGGGTACCCTCATTATTCTTGGTGTCCTCAGATGAGGAGGTGGAAGCTCAGCGCTGTTACACCATTTGTCCAAAGACACCCAGCCAGTTCATGGCAGGACAGGATTTGAACCCAGGCAGCCTGGCGTGCTCAGCCATGCTCCCTGGGCCCTGGGGATTCAGGAGGAGTGTCACAGGTGTCTATTTTCCAGGGACTTGGGGAGACAGGCTTCAGGCTCCATCACATGATCATCCTGGGGCTGACCTGCACCAAGGCTGGCTGAGAAGGAAGATGGCCTGGACACGCGGCGTGATCCAGAGTCCCCTCTGTGGATGAAGATGAGTCCCCTCTGCCCTCCCTCCTGAGATCTCTGTGGTTCTGCCCTTCATTTTCCAAATAAATTCTCTGCAACCTCATTCTGGCTCTCTCTACTTTGAGGGGATCTCAGTTCTTCCCATCAATACACACACTGAGTTGACCAAACGTACAGGGCTGGGAGGGCATCTGCCATCACCCTTGACCCTCCCACCATGCCTACCCCGCCCATGAGCCCCCCGTGTAGACTGGATGGAAGAGGCCTGGTTCCTGCTCTCCTGACTCTTTTTTTTTTTTTTTCTTTTGAGTTGGAGTTTCACTCTTGTTACCCAGGCTGGAGTGCAATGGCGCGATCTCGGCTCACCACAACCTCCACCTCCTGGGTTCAGGCAATTCTCCTGCCTCAACCTCCTGAGTAGCTGGGATTACAGGCACGTGCCACCATGTCCAGCTAATTTTTTGTATTTTTAGTAGAGACGGGGTTTCATCATTTTGACCAGGATGGTCTCGATCTCTTGACCTCGTGATCCACCCGCCTCGGCCTCCCAAAGTGCTGGGATTACAGGCGTGAGCCACCATGCCCGGCCTCTCCTGACTCTTAAAGTGCCACGTTAAGAGGAGACCTGCACCAGCTGAGTACAGTGTTGCAGGAGGGTGACATTAGTTTGGGGCACAGTGGATCATCTGGTGGATCAGGAAGGTCTTCTGGAGGGGTCCCCAGAGCTGGATCTTGACAGGTGGTCATGCCCGGGAGCTGCATTCCAGGCAGAGGGAGGCAGCGTGGAGAAAGGTTTGGGGATTTGTGAGACTGGCAGCCAAGTGGGCTTTGCCTCAAATGAGGCCGACTCGGGGACAGCTTCAAAGACCTTGAAAGCTGGTACAAGCTGTTATCCAGGCAGAAATGGAGCCGTGAACAAGTTTAAAGCAGGGGAGGGACGTGATAAGGCGAGTGGTCTCTGGCCCTTACCTAGGTCCGAGGCCTCAGGCACCTGCCCTTGCGCCCTCTCTTACCCACTCTCCCAGGTCCTGTCCAGGACTGGGGCCTGGAGGGATTCCTCCCTCCCCCCCCGAACCCCCCCAAGCCTCCTTGCAAAGGTCTAGCAGAGGGTGTTGATGGCTAGAGGAAAGAGCTGCCCTGATGCATCCAATCACTGCTCAACAGGAGCCCCCTTCCCCACCCATATAAGACCCCTTAGGGGCTGGGTGTAGTGGCTCATGCCTGTAATCCCAGCACATTGGGAGGCCAAGGGAGGTGGATTGCTTGAGGTCAGGAGTTCGAGACCAGTCCGGCCAACATGGTGAAACCCCGTCTTTACTAAAAATAAAAAAATTAGCCAGGTGTGATGCTGGGCACCTGTAATCCCAGCTACTTGGGAGGCAGGAGAATCACTTGAATCAGGAAGGCAGAGGTTGCCTTGAGCCGAGATCACACAACTGCAGTCCAGCCTGAGTGACAAGGGCAATACTCTGTCTAAAACAAAACAAAAAAAAAAAACCCTATGACTCATCCCCTGCCCTTTACGGGGCTCTCAGTCACATAAACAGGTGAGACTGGCAGCCAGGTGGGCTCCACCTAAAATGAAGCCAGCTCAGGGCAGCCCCACACCCAGCCCTCAGGAGCAGCAGCCATGTCCCTCCCTCCTTCAGCCGCTCTCCCTTCACGCAGAACCCAGTCCCCATCTCTGGGACTCTCTGCTCCAGGAATGTCTCTAGACTTCATCCTCTCCTGATCTGCCCTCTTCCCTCGCCTAGTTCAGGCCACCATTGCCTTTGTCTGGACCAGTCCAGTTGACTTTCTCCCGGGTTTCCTGCCTCCAACTCTGTCCTCTCTGATCTGTGTCCACTGGGGCCTGTTTGTCTGTTTTACAGGTCCCTATGGGACATCCAGGCTGACCTCCAAGGGCACCAGGAGTTCTGGACAGAGATCTAGGCTGGAAATAGAGATTTCAGAGTAGCATATAGATGAGCTCATAGATACAGGAGAGAGAAAAGAGAGAGAGAGAGTGATCGGTGGTGTTATTTTCTCTCTCCAACACAGATTCCTCTCCAGCCCATAGATCAAATGAGATCCCAAAGGCACCTCGGGTCAGCCTGGCCCAAACCGACCCCTCCATTTCCACACACATGCCACTGCTCTTCCCCAGGCTTCCTCCATGGGGCTTGGCATGCCCTTCCGCCCATTTTTCCAAGCCAGACCTTCGGTACCCCTCAGCCTTCTGACCTCCCCACTCCCACGTTGAATCCTTCCCTGAGTCCTGCGGCTGCTGCTCCTGAACGTCCCCCTTGCTCCTTTCCTCTGCCTTTTGGCAGCATTTAACGTGGTAGGTCACTCACTCCCTCTGGAAGCCATTTCTTCCCCCAGCCTTGAGGACATCCCTGCTCCTGGCTCATTGGCTATCAGCAGATCCCCTGACTGGAATCTAAATGTCTTCTGCCTTTTTTTTTCTTTCAGAGTTGGTGGTCTCACCACATTGCCCAGGCTGGTCTCCAACTCCTGGGCTCAAGTAATCCTCCCACCTCAGCCTCCCAAAGTGCTGGGATTACAGGTGTAAGCCACTGCGCCCAGCCTGGTTCTGCCTTCCCTTCTGGAGCCACTCTTTCTCTCTAGTGGATCCCGTTGAGCACTTTGGCTTCAAATTTGGGATCACCCCCAAACTATTACCTGGAGATGGGGCCTCTCTTCTGCAGTCCAGACTCATATATCTATTAACTGGCAGCTGATGTCTCTGCCAGGACTCAAATGGGCACCCAGAACTTCAACTCCAAGTCCACCCTCTTAAGCCCCAGCACTGAGAGTAGAAAGAACAGTGAGCTCAAGACCCATCGGTGCCAGCCAACTCTTCCTTCCCACTTGGGTTCAGACCTCATCATCTCTGGCCCCGATTACGGCAAAGGCAGGGAAGGACAGCCAGGCAGAGGAGGCTTTCTGTGCAAAGGCAGGAAGGGGAACAAGGTTATGGCTTGGTCAGAAGCCCAGAGTGTGTTGTGGGGCTCAGATAGCAAATACCTTAAATGTAAGGCTTGGACTTTGTCCTGAGAGCAATAGGGAGCCACTGAAAGGTTAAAATCTGCTGGGCGCAGTGGCCCACGCCTGTAATTCCAGCACTTTGGGAGGCTGAGGCAGGTGGATCACCTGAGGTCAGGAGTTTGAGACCAGCCTCACCAACACGATGAAACCCCATCTCTACTAAAAATACAAAAATTAGCCAGGCGTGGTGGCAGGCGCCTATAATCCCAGCTACTCGGGAGGCTGAGGCGGAAGAATCGCGTAAATGTGGAAGGCGGAAGTTGCAGTGAGCCAAGATTTCACCACTGCACCCCAGCCTGAGCGACAGAGTGAGGCAGGGGAATAGCTTGAGCCCGGGAGGTGGAGATTGCAGTGAGCCAGGATCGAGCCACTGCACTGCAGCCTGGTAATAGAGCAAGACTCCATCTCAAAAAAGAAAAGAGAAAGGTTAAAATCCAAGGGGAGCACATTTGTTTTTACATTTCTGTCACACCTTCATTCATTCCTTCCCCCATTTACTTGGTCTGTCAACAAATAGCCACTGAGCACCCTCTATTAGAAAGTGACTCTGAGGCCAGGCGTGGTGGCTTACGCCTGTAATCCCAGCACTTTGGGAGGCCGAGGCGGGCGGATCACGAAGTCAAGAGATTGAAACCATCCTGGCCAACATGGTGAAACCCCATCTCTACTAAAAAATACAAAAATTAGCTGGGCGTGTGGCGCACGCCTGTAGTCCCAGCTACTTGGGAGGCTGAGGCAGAAGAATTGCTTGAACGCGGGAGGCAGAGGCTTCAGTGAGCCGAGATCCCACCACTGCACTACAGCCTGGCACCTGGTGACAAAAGGAGACTCTGTCTCAAAAAAAGAAAAAAAGAAAGAAAGTGACTCTGAGACAATGGAGAATGTCCGGAGGGGCAGGGCTGGTCGGCAGAGAGATCAGTGAGAAAGAGATGACAAAGCCCAGCCCAGGTGAACGAAGCATCTTCCCAGGGCAGTGGACACGGAGAGGAGCAATGAGCTGAGATCATCCAGGTTCCTGGCTTGGGCATTGGAGGACATAAGTAAGGTGTGAGAGGTGCCGAGCCCAAATCCCAGAGTGATGGAGTCTATGGTGGGAAGAGCCAGTCCTTCCTCCCGGGGACTCTGAAAACCTCCTTGGGAGTGGTTTGATCTGGGTTTTAAGAGAAGAGTAGGCCAGGCATGATGGCTCACGCCTGTAATCCCAGCATATTGGGAGGCTGAGGCAGGCAGATCATCTGAGGTCAAGAGTTCAAGACCAGCCTGGCCAACATGGTGAAATCCCATCTCTACTAAAAATACAAAAATTAGTGGGGCATGGTGGTGGGCGCCTGTAATCCCAGCTACTCGGAAAACCAAGGCTGGAGAATCTTTGACTCCGGAAGGTGGAGGTTGTAGTGAGGCGAGATGGCGCCATTGCACTCCAGCCTGGGCATAGAGTGAGACTCCGTCTCAAAAAAGAAAAGAAAAGAAAAATAAAGTTGGTGGGGGGGGGGGGGGGGGGGACATTCCAGAGTATATTTCTTGGGAAAAAGTCACTAAAAGGAGGTCCCAGGGGACACTTATGGGGTGCAAGAGGAAAGGGAGAGAATCTTCAGGATTCTGAGGAAGAGGCACATTCCTTTCTCATTTAAGAAATTGATTCAGGCCAGTTGCAGTGGCTCACGCCTGTAATCCCAACAGTGGGAGGATCACTTGAGTCCAGGAGTTTGAAGGCCAGCCTGGGCAACATGGCGAGACCCTGTCTCTACGGAAAAAAAAAAAAAAAGTTGGGCATGATGGTGTGCACTTATATTCCTAGCGACTTGGGAGGCTGAGGTGAGAGGATCACCTGAGCCCAGGGAGGTCAAGGGGCCACAGGGCTGACTCAGGGCCATCCCAGGCTCCCAGCTCCCCTCCCTAGGGCAGAAAGAGGAGAGAGGACGAGAATAGGAAACTGTTGAGCACCAAGTTTGTGTCAGGCACCTGCCCCGGAATTTTATGTAGCAGCCCTGAGGAACATTATTGAAATCCTCCAGTGTGGTCTGCTTCTCTGGGTTTTAAGGACTTTCCTTGATGCTGTTAACTCATGTATTTCACAACAACCCCACAGAATGAGTACTATTGTCATTCCCATTTTATAGATGAGGATACTGAGGCTCAGAGAGGACCTGAAGTCATGCAGTGGCAATGGAGCCAGCTCTTCACTACGACCACCACCTCAACACAACAATACCTCACCAAATCTTCACAACCACCTGAAGCAGCTCCCAGTGTCTTCATTTTAGAGTGGGCAAATGGGGCTAGCGAGGGGAAGGGAACCTGTCCAGGGCTGCAAAGCTGGAAGGTAGAGAAGTGTGGGCTTGGATCATTTAGGGAAAGAGGCAGAATAGGAGAGGTGGTGGGGTGAGGTTGGGGTGATGTAGAAAGGGGTGGGACTGAGAACTAGGCTAGGAGGGAGCTTCGGTTTCTCTTTTTGTTGTTGTTGTTGTTTTGAGATGGAGTTTTGCTCTGGTTGTCCAGGCTGGAGTGCCATGGGGCGATCTTGGCTCACTGCAACCTTCACCTCCTGGGTTCAAGTGATTCTCCTGCCTCAGCCTCCCTAGTAGCTGGGATTACAGGCATGCGCCACCACGCCCAGCTAATTTTGTATTTTTAGTAGAGACGGGGTTTCACCATGTTGGCCAGGCTGCTCGAACTCCTGACCTCTGGTAATCTGCCTGCCTCAGCCTCCCAAAATGCTGGGATTACAAGCATGAGCCACCATGCCTGATCCAGTTTCTCTTTTGAAGGGACTTCCCATAAGGGGGGGATTTTGGTTGGAAATTTGTAAGTAACCCATGTTCCACTGGTGTGGCCACTCCTTTTCCAAAGGCACCCAGGATCTGTAAAGAAACTGAAAGTCAGAAAGAGGTGCGGAGGAGGAGAGGGTCGGCTCCGGGCAGCCCAGATAAACTGGGTTGAATTTCTGGTGACCTCATCAAGCCTGGGGGAGGTCAGCAGGTGAGCTGGGATTACAGGCCTCTTTGCTACTGGGGAAACTGACCCCCAGAGAGACAGCTCTATCAGATAGTGGTTGGGCCTCATCCAGTCTAGGCAACCACCACACATACACATGTGTGTACACGCGCACGCACACACACAACCAGGGGAAGTGGGAGGGAAAAGGAGAAAGAAAAGGTCTGGGTGGCCTAGAATTCTGAAAGAACTTTCAAAATCCCTGTCCTTATGAGTTGGTCACTGTCTGGATGGCAGTTACCAGTGAAGGGCCCCTGAGGTGCCCCCATATCCAGAGCAGGGTTGAGGCCTGTCACTGGCAGGGACGCTGCGTACCTGGGTCTTGCTGACAACCATAACAGGAGCCAGGGAGCCCAGGCGCGTGAGAAGCAGCACTGCTTCTGCAGAGTCCAGCCCCTGGGGCAGGCCCTGCATTTGCCTGGGCTCTCCTTGCCAACACCTCTGGCAGCTCCTCTCGGCCTGGGGCTCAGAACCTGCGCTGGTTGCCTCCAGCTGGCCCTAGCACGACGGGCGCCTCAGTGTTCTCGAAAACCACCTTCCCCTAGTTCTGGTCTTCTTTCCTCCTCTGGAAATGGGGACAATAGTGGAACACATTTCACAGGGTCAGAGGGAACATGTGGAAAGCAGTTGGCACAGGGCTTGGCATACAACAAGCACACAACCAACGCTGGCAGCAATGATGATGATTACTGTCTGTTCTTCCTGCCTTTAAAAACATTTATTTATTTACTTTTGAGACAGTTTTACTCTGTTGCCCACACTGGAGTGCAGGGGTGCCATCTCAGCTCACTGCAACCTCCACTACACTGCCATCCCCCAGCCTCCCAAGTAACTGGAATTACAGGCACACACCACCACGCCCGGCTAATTTTTGTATTTTTAGTAGAGGCAGGGTTTTTACTTTGTTGGTCATGGCTGGTCTTGAACTCCTGGCCTCATGTGATCCGACTGCCTCAGCCTCCCAAAGTACTTGGATTACTGTACCTGGCTTATCTTATTTTTTGTAGAGATGGGGTCTCGCTATGTTATAGCCCAAGCTGGTCCTCGACTTCTGGGCTCAAGCAATCCTCCTGTCTTGGCCTCCCAAAGTGCTGGAATTACAGGTGTGAGGCACCATGCCCTGCCTTCGTTCCTGCCTTTTGCCTTTTTTTTTTTCACTGTCACCCAGGTTAGAGTGCAATGGCGTGATCTCTGCTTACCGCAAAAGTCAGTTGGGTGTGATGGCTACAGGTATGCGCCATCACACTCAACTAATTTTTGTATATTTTGATAGAGATGGGGTTTCACCATGTTGGCCAGGCTGGTCTTGAACTCCTGGCCTCAAGCAATCTGCCACCTTGGCCTCCCAAAGTGCTGGAATGCGCCCTGCCCACTTCCTACTTTTTAAAGATTCTTCCCGTTGGTCTGCACTCCAGGCTTTCTCCTGCCCCTAGTCTGCTGCTGGCTCCTTCCCAGGGCCCTCTCCTGCTGCTGCCCCACCAGTGCAGTGCTCCTGCCACCCAGGCACCTCCTGGGCGTCCTATGCACAGTTTGGCTGCCATTACCCTCTTATTGGCAGCAATCAGAGGCCCAGATTTCCAGGGGTCAGTCCTGACTTAAACCTTCTGTTCATTGTCCCTATAAGGTCACTAATCAGAATTTAGGCCCTAGCCTTTGGCTCAGGAAATATGGTTGCATGTCCATGTGGTGAAGTATTCAGACTTCAGGCTGCCTTCTGGTCATCCCCCTGAATCTTCCTTGGATGCTGCAAATGCAACAAGGCTAGATTCAGCAACTCCTTCCCACATTCTTTTTCCCTTTGATGGTCTATCTCTGCTGACAGGCCCAGTTCACCCACTGTCACCATGAACAGAAAAGCAGGTGGCAGCAGCATCCAGTCCCTGCACCCAGACAGTTACCAAATCCTAGGGATCCCATCTCCCAAACCTTTCTCCAAAAGAGACCTCTCTTTACCTCTGTACCCTCGTACCTATCATTCCTGTTCCCACTCTGTCCTGCTCTGAGCTCTTCTCTATGCTCTTCCTCCACCAGGCAGCCCACAGGTCCTTCATCTAATGCTGGATCTGGCTTTCTTCTCCCCTAAGACATGGCCTGTCTCTTTTCTCCTGCCCCACCACGGGAAACCCCTGAGGGCTGGGACTCTGACTGACTTACCATCTTACGCTTAGATGTCTAAGTGTGAGCAGAAAGAGGAACTCCAGTCAGTATTTGCAGCTATGAATCACAGGACCAAACCTCTCACTGTACAGATGAGCAAGCTGAGGCCAAAGAGGAGAGAGGACTGGCTCATGGTGACAGCAGGAAGAGGCTGACCTGGGGCAAGAACTGAGGTCTCCAGGTCCAGCTGGTGCCCCCCAGAAGGAGATGGAGACTGGGGCTGTGCCTAGTCGCCTTTCCATAGGGCCTCCATTGGGACCTCTGATGTCTCTTCCCAACTCGAGGCCTTTACATATACCGGTCCTTCCGCTAGGAAGGCCCACCCCTCCATCTCTGCCTACATATTGCCCATTCACACCTCCTCTGGCATCTAATCTGGTCCTTGACACAAGATTCTGGGGCCTGAGAGACCTCAAAATATCCCCCAGCCTCCTTCATGGGGCATCATTTCTGCTGCCCCCCCCTTCCATCTTCAGCTCTGCCCTGCATCTCCCCAGAGGCCCCAGCTTTCCTGCCGGGGAAATTCATCCCCTGCTGTCAATGCCTGACTCATGGCAGGGCCGGGAGCATCTCAGGCCAGGGCCAGGGCCAGAGCCCTTACAAGAACTGGAACAGATGAGGAGTTGTATGAACGTGGGGTCTCTGGTCTCTGCAGCTTCCCTGCCCCCATCCATCCCAGAGTCACCCTGTCCTTCCCATTCCTCCTTTCCCTGTCACTCCATCCTGGCAAAAGCCCACACCTCAAAGGTGTGGTTCTGACCACCACAGCGACACACACAGGCCCCCATGGGAACACTCACCCAGACAGAAAGGAGCCACTCTTTTCTCTACACACTCAGATATTCCCCGAACTCTGGGCTTAAGCCTCCCAAAGCACTGGGATTACAGGCGTGAGCCACCACGCCCAGCCCATAGATATTCTCTCATACAGCCACACACTCATAGTTTCACACTCTTAGACACAGTCACCAACAGTCTCAAGGAAGGGCAAGCACACATCCAGTGAGTCTGTCACCAGGATCACCACGCTGTCTCCTTCACCCTCGAATGTACAGGGCCAAACAAAGATGCAGATGCACACAACCACAAACGTGCACACCTGGGCACACACACACACACACACACAGCCATAAAGTCTCACAGACAGACACAGAGCAATACACACAGTCACACACAGAGAGAAACAGATACACACAGTTGCACACAGGCTCCCGGAGACGCAGAACAATGGGCGCATTGTCTGGGTTGGCAGCAGCTGGGGAGGAAGGAGCCGCAGTGTGGACGGAGGAGGCCGTGGGGCTGCTGAACCCTCCCACCCCCACCCTGAAGCATCCTAAACCTTTTGCCTCTTCCAGAAGTCAGATTCTGCTGGGACCTGGATTTGCTGAGGGCTGAGGCTCCCAGTCACCCCTTCCCCAGCCTCCTGGGATGTCTGGTGGGGATGCAGAGCCTCCCCTGGGGACCAGGCTCCCTCTAGGGTTCTGGGGACTTAGGGTCTTTCACCCTGACACTCCTCGCTGCTCCTCCTGGGCTCCTTGGGAAGATTTGCCTCTCAGCCCTGCCAGGCAGTGCCTGGGGATCAGAAGCCTTAGGCTCTGCTCTTAACCTCTGACCCCAACCCCTCCAAGACTCACACACCCTCCATCCATCTGAGCCCGGCCAGCTGGTACGGGCAGCGCCTGGCAGCATTGTGGGTTCCCCATTGTGGCTGAGACAGACAGCAGGTCATGACATCCATCCTTTAGTGGCAGCCGGGGGAGAAGCCACCGTATTTTCAGTGAGCTGCAGTGGGGGCACGGTGCCTCTCCGTGTTCCAAAGTAGCCCTTGCCTCCCACTCTGACCAGGCAGCCCCAGATCTCAACAGGAAATTCTGCCAGGGGATTCCTTACAGCCCTTGGCCCATGTTATCAGATCTCTCCAAACCCTTTCTCACCCTCAGCTACTGGTAGTTGCTATGTGCCCTTGAGCACGTCACTTTCTCTTCCTGAACCTCTGTGTCCCAGTCTGTGAAATGAGGCAGGGGTCGGGGCAAGTGAAGCTGAGAGTAGCTGAGGATATTCTGTAGTCTCAGGGTGGGGGTGGGGATGGAGGATATGGGAGTGAGTGCAGAATCTAGAAGCCACCTCAGCCCTCTGTGGTCAGATCTCTGGGGAGTTCCCAATTTCTCAGGCCCTGGGGTGTCTTCACACTTCACAGCCTCAGGCCTCCCAGGAGGCTTCGCCCGTAGGAGGGAGGGGATGGACTTGCTGAGCTGGCTGGGATGCAGCCTTGTACTTGCAACACTTTGCTTCCTCCAGCCTCCATCCCTTTCCTCCTGGGGGCTGAGGGCGGGCAGCTGGACACAGACATCCGGGGCCCGCCAGGACTCTGGGGTTCCCACCAGCCTATCTAGGCCAGCGGAAGGAGAGGTGGCAGAGGACCAGAGCTAGGGAGTCTCCAGCCACCCCCACCCTGCCTCCAGGCTTTCTTGCTCTCGGGCAGGGTGGGAGGCTGGGCTGAGCAGCCTTGGGGGCTGTCCTCAGGGGCTGTCCCTGGGAGGGACCCTTGGTGGCATCCTGTCCCTCCCTTTCAGAAACTGGGGTGTTTTGAGGTTCGTTGAGTCCCCAGCTGGAGTTCCTCTGCCAGCCTAGGGCACCCTGATTTACGGGAGCAGAGCTGTGTGTGGGGTAAAGAGGAAGGACCAGAGCTAAGTCTGACAGGTCGCCAATGCCTCTGAGCCTCCAACGGGGATGGAGATGCCCGTCAAGGTCACAGAATCCCCTCATGGGACTTTGCAGTGGGTCCAGTCTGAGGGCAGGAGGGGCTGAACGCGAATCTGTCTGTCCTCACTCAGAATGGCCACCAAGGGACTGAAAGGAGGAATGAGGGACAGGCCTCCCTAGTCTGACTAGAGCGACTTCGAGGCAGGTCAGAGGCCCCCCCGCACCCCGGCTGGCCGCGGCAGGCAAGCAGGGACGTGGGTGTGACCTCTGACCGCTCTACAGGCCGGAGGGGGTGCCAAGCCCAGGGCAGGGGCCCTGCGGCTTCTATGGCCACATTTTCTGGAGCGTAATTCAGGATCGGCCATCTGACGAGTCTCGTGGTGTGAGCCCTTCGAAGGGTTCGAGCGGGAGACTGACAGCAGCTGCAGGACCAAGGCGTTGGGGGCCACTCCAGGCTGCGGGGGCGCCCACCCTGGGAGGTGGAGCGGAGAGGAAGGAATGACTGCCCGTCCCCTTCCTCTAGGCCCCCCGCCCCGCCCTGCCCGGCTCGCGGGAGGACTGGCCTCGCTCCGGCCCACACGAGATTCTACCTGCCCCTGGGAGTCGAGTGGGGTGGGGGGACCCGACCGCCAGCGTCGCCTGCTGCGCAAGTGGGGCCTGCGAGGCGACCCCGCCTCCGCCCCTCTATTGGGCGCTCATTTAAATGTCCGGCCCCGCCCCGAGCTCAGGCTCGTATATATAGGCAACTCGGCGGGCGGCGGGCGGCATTCTGGCGCGGAGCGGAGCGGCAGCGGGCGCAGCTAGCGGGTCGGTCGCGGAGCGGAGGTGCAGCTCGGCTTCCCCCCGCACCCCTCCCCCTCGGGCGCCAGCCCCACCCCTCTGCCGGCCGGGCCGACCCCGCCGTACTATCCCCTGCGGCGCGAGCCCGGGGCGGCTCCGGGCGCCCCCCAGCAGACCCCCATCATGGGTAGCCAGAGCTCCAAGGCTCCCCGGGGCGACGTGACCGCCGAGGAGGCAGCAGGCGCTTCCCCCGCGAAGGCCAACGGCCAGGTGGGTACGCTCGGCCCGGCCGGCGCCAGCCCCCTCCCCTCGTACCTCGCCCCCTCTAGGGCGCGGGGCCGGGGCCGCGCGCTTTGTCCGGCCCGGGACACGCGGCGCCCCCTCCCCCGCCCGGTCCCTTTGTTCTCGGCGCCGCAGCCCCCGCGGGCGAAGCGAGGGGAGGGGCGGGGAGGGGGCGCCGGCCGGGCCCCGCCGCCTTCTTTGTTCGAGGCCCCGGCCCCCGGCGCTGCCCCCCGGCCGCCCCGAGTGCCGCGCGGGGAACAAAGGCGCTGCTGGGCCACGCCAAGGGGGCGCCCAGGGGCCGCGGAGCTGGGGCCCGGCGGGGAGCGCACTCCACCCGCAAACCCGACCTTGGTGGCCCACGGTCTTTTTTTTTTAAGGGGGAGCCGAGATGTGGGAGAGCCTGGGGTGGGTGGGGGCCGTTTACACAAAGCGAGAGGCTGGGAAAATAGGCCGTCCAGGTGCAGAGAGACAGCGCCCTGGGGCGCCTTCCCGCCCAATGTCGCCTAGAACGGCTCGCCCGCCTGCCCGGGATCCGCACAGAAGATCCGGAGCGGTTCCTCGCGGAATAGAGAGCGCGCCCCGGGGGACGGGGGTGGGGGCCACAGGACCCCAGCGCCTCCTGCCGGTCGCGGCCTCTGCGCACTCGGTCCCCGCGCACTCGTGAGGGGCGAAAGGGAGGTGTTTGACGGGATCCTAGGTGTGGGGTGAGGCTGAAGCCAGACTTTTGGGTTGCAGTAGAATCGAATCAGGGACCCCCTCATCTAGAAGGGATCAGAAGCGGGCTGGGGGAGGGGGAAACCCTGCCCTCATTGCTGTCCCCTCTGCCCTGCAGGAGAATGGCCACGTGAAAAGCAATGGAGACTTATCCCCCAAGGGTGAAGGGGAGTCGCCCCCCGTGAACGGAACAGATGAGGCAGCAGGGGCCACTGGTGATGCCATCGAGCCAGCACCCCCTAGCCAGGGTGCTGAGGCCAAGGGGGAGGTCCCCCCCAAGGAGACCCCCAAGAAGAAGAAGAAATTCTCTTTCAAGAAGCCTTTCAAATTGAGCGGCCTGTCCTTTAAGAGAAATCGGAAGGAGGGTGGGGGTGATTCTTCTGCCTCCTCACCCACAGAGGAAGAGCAGGAGCAGGGGGAGATCGGTGCCTGCAGCGACGAGGGCGAGGGCACTGCCCAGGAAGGGAAGGCTGCTGCCACCCCTGAGAGCCAGGAGCCCCAGGCCAAGGGGGCAGAGGCCAGTGCGGCCTCAGAAGAAGAGGCAGGGCCCCAGGCTACAGAGCCATCCACTCCCTCAGGGCCAGAGAGTGGCCCTACACCAGCCAGCGCTGAGCAGAATGAGTAGCTAGGTGGGGGCAGGTGGGTGATCTCTAAGCTGCAAAAACTGTGCTGTCCTTGTGAGGTCACTGCCTGGACCTGGTGCCCTGGCTGCCTTCCTGTGCCCAGAAAGGAAGGGGCTATTGCCTCCTCCCAGCCACGTTCCCTTTCCTCCTCTCCCTCCTGTGGATTCTCCCATCAGCCATCTGGTTCTCCTCTTAAGGCCAGTTGAAGATGGTCCCTTACAGCTTCCCAAGTTAGGTTAGTGATGTGAAATGCTCCTGTCCCTGGCCCTACCTCCTTCCCTGTCCCCACCCCTGCATAAGGCAATTGTTGGTTTTCTTCCCCAATTCTTTTCCAAGTAGGTTTTGTTTACCCTACTCCCCAAATCCCTGAGCCAGAAGTGGGGTGCTTATACTCCCAAACCTTGAGTGTCCAGCCTTCCCCTGTTGTTTTTAGTCTCTTGTGCTGTGCCTAGTGGCACCTGGGCTGGGGAGGACACTGCCCCGTCTAGGTTTTTATAAATGTCTTACTCAAGTTCAAACCTCCAGCTTGTGAATCAACTGTGTCTCTTTTTTGACTTGGTAAGCAAGTATTAGGCTTTGGGGTGGGGGGAGGTCTGTAATGTGAAACAACTTCTTGTCTTTTTTTCTCCCATTGTTGTAAATAACTTTTAATGGCCAAACCCCAGATTTGTACTTTTTTTTTTTTTTTTTCTAACTGCTAAAACCATTCTCTTCCACCTGGTTTTACTGTAACATTTGGAAAAGGAATAAATGTCGTCCCTTTAGTGGTGCTTTAATGAGTGGTCTTCTGTGGGTAGGTAGGGTGAGAAGATTGGTGGAAACTAGTTCACTTCAAGCCTCCAGGGAGGAGGTAAGGCAGGCAGGTAAGTTTTATGGGGTCTTGTTCAGGGGGTTGCCCCAATACTCATGGACACCAGAAGGGCAGGGAAGTAGAGTTGAAACCAACTCAGAGACACGTAAGAAACAAGCTCAGGAGGATATAGAAATGTACCATTTTATTACAAAGAGGTTCACAAAAATGAAAATAGTATCTCAGGAAAACTAGACTACCAGCCTCCACCTGCAGAATTAGGGGAAGACAGAGGGCAGGCAGTGTGACTTTCTTGGCTCACTTGAGGCCAGTGGGAAGGTATGAAAACAGAACCAATCTAAAAATGGCTGATGTTACCTTAGGAGCCTGAAAAGAACAGGAGATCCTTGAAGACCCAGCCGCCCCTTCTATCATGTTCAATAAGGGCACCTTTCCAAAACTACTTAGCAGGCACTTGGCATTTCAGGATTTTGTCATGGTTGCATAAAAGTATCCCTTTCACTTAGACCTGGCACCCTTTGTGGTTCAAAGTTAAGATGGGTGGCAAGGCAGTTCCTGAAAGAACAGTACAGCTGCCCTGGGCTCAGAGCCTTGATTTCTGTCCCTGGGGATATTTATATTTAATAAATTTTTATATAAATACACAGAGAAATAGAAAATATAAAATCTGAGGTGTTAGAGGAGAAAGGTGAGGGACTCGGCAGGAAGCCAAAGCTGGAGAGGTCTGCTCAGGCCAACTTGACCTCCTCCTTGACCCTGTGGAGAAAGCAGAGACTGGCATGAGATGACCCACCCCAGAGCTTCAGGGCAAAAGTGCAGACACAGTGACTTCCACAGGATCCCAGGTGACTACTAGGGGCTGGAGCTTCCTAGCTCTGCCTAGAACTGCAGAGACAGACAGACTGCTCCCTGAAAGAGGCCTTTGTAAGCTGGACCAGCTGTCCCTGTGCCTTTCCTCAGAGTGGTGGGACAAAGGGGCTGGTGCTCCAATGGCAGGGAGATGGCCACAGGCAGCTCCTTCCTCACCCTTTGGCTTCTGGCTTCTCCTCCTTGGTTTTCTCCTCTTCTGTGACTTCTAGAACATAAGAGTACAGGGATGGCCAAGGGCAGCCCCTCTGGAAAGACCCATGAGGTCTTCATTTACCCTGAGACCCCTTCCCCAACACTCCAGCTCACTGGACATACGAAAGAGAAAAGCCCATCCCTGGTCCTCCCAGTGAGCCCTGTTGAGAACAGGTTGGACCGGTTTCCCAGCCTGCTACAGCCAGAACCTAGTGGGTGGAGGCAGCCCCCTGGGAAACTGGGGTGCAGTGCTGGGAAAAGGGGTTGGGTGGTATGTGAGAGCTGAACTCAGCCAGTAGAAGTTCATTGTTTTGTGGGCCCTGCCACTTCTGGGAGCCACTGAAAGGCTCAAGGAGCTGAGGAAGAGCCCCACAGGAGCTGGCAGGGCCTGAGTCACTCCCTCCTCCCACTGCCCTACATAGATTCATCCTCTCAGTCTCAAGACCCAAGTCTCGGCCGAACCCAAACCCACCTTTCTTCTCCTCTGGCTCTTTCTCTTTTTCATCCTCTGTTTTGACTCTCTTGGCTTTTTTGAAGTTGGAAGAGTTCTTGCGGCCCCCCTCTCCCTCCTCTTCAGAGTCTGAGAACTCTTCCTCACAGGCAATTCGTTTGTCAGAGGAGCAGACTGGGCAGGAGTGGGAAGGATGGGTGAGAGGCAGGCGGGTGCTGATCTAGCTCAGCATCTGTGTCCTCCAAGAGACACCAAAGGAGAGGGGACCAGAGAAGAGGGAGGAACTCAAGCTCCCTAACTTGTGCCTACAGGCTCTGGAACTCGAAACAGATTTCTCAACGGGTGGGGAGCTTGGAGGAAACGTGCAGCCAGGAATGGTGGTGGAAGTTGGAGCTGCCTATTGAGTGGAAGGCACAGGGCTCTGGGTCTAGGTCTTACTTGAGATGCGCTTGTCAGGGTCTTCTTCGTCCTCATCGCCACTCTCCTCAGGGATGGCGTCCTCAGGAATCGCCTGCATTTGGACCCCAGGTGCATGTGGCAGCATCCTCAGGTTCTCAAACAGTCGCTGTCTGTGGCCAATGGGAGAGTAGCAGGGCTCTGGTCAGGGACAAACCGGAGTCAGGAATGTTCAACCCAGGGGTGGCCAGAGGATATACTCACTTGATCTTCTCCAGGTACTCATTCGTGTTCTGGTTAGTCATATTGGAAGGACTGATGTGGAGCTTGAAATCTGGTCCAAAGTATTCGAAGTAGTCGTTGTATGGAAGCTCTGATTGGGGCAGGGCAGAAAACAGTCAAGAGACCTGGTCGCCATGGCACCCTAAGAAAATCATTTGTAGGTTTCTCTGGGCCTGTTTATACATCTGTCCAACAGAGAAGAATGCCTCCAAGACATGGTGAGACATAGGTACCTATGGGATTTCCATCTCTTGAACACCACTCCCCTATGTCCTTAACAGTGGTGTATATGTTGCTGGGGAAGGCCCAAGCCCCTGGTTAGGACGCTTGAGGCCATGCTCATCATGAATGCTCCCTCCACTCACTACTACAGTTACTCTACAGAGTAGAAATTCCAAAGCTGTAAATTACTACTGAGAACTGTAAAAGCAGAAGGGAGAGAGGACAGAGCTAAAAAGGACTCGGGGAAGGCTGGGCACGGTGGCTTACGCCTGTAATCCCAGCACTTTGGGAGGCCAAGGCAGGCGGATCACCTGAGGTTAGAAGTTCAAGACCAGCCAGGCCAACATGGTGAAACCCTGTCTTTAAAAAAAAAAAAAAAAGACTTGGGGAAAAAGTGATGGTTATGGTCTGTTGATCACAAGAGGACAGGCAGGGGACTCAATGACCAGTATCAGAAGAGGAAAGGTCACGTGGCCAACAGGGAAGGTGTTAGAAACTTAAGGACACAGGAGCTCCAGCTCCTGCCCAGCCCAGCTGAACCTGGCCCTGGAGCTATTACCATTAGGGATCTCCGTATCCAGGGCCACAGCTGTCTCATACGTCCAGCACCGGGCGACATTACGAATGGTGTAACCACCTCCTCCCAGCATCAGCATAGGCAGGTTAAAGCTCTTGACAAATTCCACACACTTGGCATGCCCTGTGGTGGGAGAAGGGGTGCTGAGTTATTACAGGAGTACCAACCAGGACCCCGCCCACCCATCCTTGTGCTATCTGGTCTCACCTTTGATGGTCAGATTGAAGCAACCTAACCGATCCCCAGATAGGGAGTCTGAGCCACACTGTAAGACCACCGCACTAGGCTGGAACATCTCCATTACTTTGGACATGACCTAAAATGATAAATCCTGGTCACCACCAACCTCAAGATAGCAATATGAGGTTTGGGATGGCAAGGCTGGGTGCAACACTTTCTTCCCCACTCCTACCTTTCCGCTCTCCCTCATGCTATATGGGAGAGAAAAGGGAGTACCAGGCTGGAGCTCTTGCTTCCCTACTTGGGATTTTAATTTTCCAATTTGAAAAGTTCTCTAAGACGCTTCTTACTCTACTAACACTGAAACTAGAATGGCCTCCATGTCAACTCCCTAAATCTCTTCTATTGCCCAAGCTCTAGTGCCACTTCCTCCAGAAAGCCTTCCTGACCCTTAGCCAGATCTACTCTAATCATTCGGTCTTACAGACTTGGAGCCTTACATTATGAGCAAGCACTTTTGATTTATCTTATTCTCACAACCACAGTCTAACATTAATGAGACAGAGACCATAACTCCCACTTCTGTAGCCCTTACTAAATGCTAGTCACACAGTAGGCAGTCAGCGTTTGCTGAATGACTACTTGACCTTATTAGGTTAAACAGTTTGTTATTGCTTATAAGTGAAGATTTAACTCCTCAGCATGGCATTCAAGGCTCCCTTTGAAACACTGAGCCCAGCATACACTTCCCACCACCTCCTTCAGCACACCTCCCATACACCACACTGGCCTACATGCTGCCACACTGGCATATCTGCACTTCTGCTGGTGCTGTTCCTTCTACTGAATGCCACACTTACTGCTGTCACCTCTTCCTCACATGGGTACCTTCTCGTTTTTCAAAGTCCAGCTTAAACATCACCACCTCTGTGAAGTCATCCCTGACTACGCTCCTGCCAGCCCAGGCAGGAGTCTGTCTCTCACTCCTCTGATCAGCCCTCAAAAACACAGGCACTAGGCCAGCCTGCCCATGGAACAGGCCAGATAGCCTTTCCAGAATCTCTGGATGGGGTAACTGGTGAAGGGCTTTCCCAAACAAAGCTAGTCTGCAAAGACTGGAGTAAGTCCCTACTTCTTCAAATGTGCAGACATCAGTGTAAGGCAATGAGGAACATGAAAAACCAAGGAGACATATCACTACCAAAAGAACACAAGAATCTCCCAGTAGCCCAGAGACGGAGATATGAAAACAGTACTAACCATAGACTACTGGGTATGTGCCTGCCTTGCCCACCATAGTCCATGAGGGCAAAGATCATGTCTTAGATATGTTTATATCCAGCAGAAGACCTGACCCACAGAAGGAACCAACAAATATGGATGTTTCTTCCCCTAACTGACCACACAGCAATCCAGGGTCCAAACACTTCTATCTCCCCACCAGCTTTAGTAAGGAGAGATTCCTGAGGTATCATGGGGGTGTTTTGCTCCCCTGCCCTAGACCAATCCCCTTTCTGTAGCCCAAGGAGTGCATAAAGCCACTTACCGGCTTGAAAATGGCCTCATAGGACTCGTCATCAATCCCATCTCGGAGCGGGTAGTTAACAGCATAATACTTGCCTTTGCCAGCCCCAATATCCTAATTAAGAAGGACATTAAAGTAAAACTGAAGGATGCAGCTTAAAGGAAGGTCAGGGATGCGGGCTGGAGGGATAAAGAAAGAGGTTCTAAGAGAGATAAGCTAGGCCCATGATGTGGGCCAGGACAGAACAGGGGTACCTTGTGAGTACCATTCTCTTCACTCTCCAATCTAGCTCACATCTCTGGGCATAGCATTAAGCCTACACCTAGGCTGAGAGCTGTTGATGGGCGCAGAGATTGAAGACCCTACCCTGTGGCACAAGATTTCTACCTTGGGATTGGGTTAGGACTGGCTGGCAGGTGGGCCACAGAAATAACAACCACCCTTGACAACCCTTTCCATTCCAGAGAGCCCTAATGCTCACTCCTCTTCCCCCATGCTCCCTCTCTAGGGTGGTGTGGAGGGAAGGAGAGATAAGAAAGTCCTTCTCAGGAACCTTGAAAAAGTGAATGTGCCTGTAATTCTAGCACTTTGGGAGGCCAAGGTGGGTGGACAACTTGAGGTCAGACCAGCCTGGCCAACATGGTGAAACTCCATCTCTACTAAAACTACAAAAATTAGCCAGACATAGTGGTGCACACCTATAATCCCAGCTATTCTCAGGCTGAGGCACAAGAATCGCTTGCACCAGGAGGCAGGAGGCAGGAGGCAGAGGCTGCAGTGAGCCAAGATCACACCACTGCACTCCAGCCTGGGCAACAGAGTGAGATTCTGTCTCAAAAAAAAAAGTGAATGATCATTTATTCTAATGCTTGCCATAGCAAACTGAATTAGTGCCACTTTTTTACCCAAGGGCCACTGGGCATGGCAAACAGCTTATTTCACTGCATTCATGCTAATAGAAGCAGATGGAACAGTTCAAGGAAGTAGTTTCCAAGGATTCTTATCCTAAGGTTCATGGATGGGCTTCAGCAAGGGGACTTGTTTATTAACTATTCCATATCAGATGTAAAATCTCATGTACTTTTCTGGAGAGAGAGTCCATAGCTTTCAGTCAAATGGCTAAAGGGGAAAGTGACCTAAAAACATTAAGAACATTGAGATGGTCCTTCAGAGTGCTAATTCCTAGCCCCAAACTCAGGCCTTATGAGACATAAGAATAGTGTGATGCAACCTAGCGTGGCCAGGAGGGAAGTACAGTGAGTCAGGAGACCCCTCTCGTTTCTCTGACCCTTCCTGTCCCATCATTCCCTTCCTCCAGAATAAGGAAGGGAAAGAGATCAGGGCAAGTGCCTCAGATTGGGACATGGTATTGTGAATGGCAGAAGAGGCAGGAGGCAGTTTTTAGTGACACGACATAGGAGAGAGAAGTAGAGTTGGCAGCTGAGGGTGAGCTGGTTGGCTCCTAAAGGGATTTCTCACCCGTAGGTCCCCAGTTCCTGGGAAGTACTCTCCATACTTATGAAAGGACACAGTCATGACCCGGTCTGTGGTATAAAAGGCCTCTTCCACACCGTCGCCATGGTGAATATCAATGTCAATATACAGCACCCTCTGGTGATACCTAGGATCAGAAGGGGGTCAGGGGTCTGGGGGCTCTTTGGGGATGGGACGCGCCAAGGGCGCCAGGTCCCAGCTTACCGGGCTGGCTGCCTCCCTCAGGTATCTCTAAGCACCAGAGACGTGGAAACTGGCTGAAGGAAGGTGGAAGAGCGGCCGGGTGTCTCCAGAGGCCTGACCAAGCCGACCAAGTCCAATCTTCCTACTCTACAGCCAGGGTCAACTCCAGCCACACAGGGACACTCTGGAGGCAGGATCTGAGCAGCACCTGCCCCTGATCATGCCGTGGCTCAGATCAAACCAAGACCCCGTTAAGGAGATGATGGCCAGAGACACTCACCAATCACATCCTAGCCAGCACATTGGTAGGAAAAGCAAACTAGGGAGGCAAGCCCAAGGGAGAGGGAAATGGGAACCTGGCCTAAGGTGCTCCTCCAAGAGACAAGGCCAGGCAGGCATACTTTAGCAGTTCCAGGATGGCCAAGACAATATCATTGACGTAACAGAAGCCAGATGCCTCGGACTTCTTTGCATGGTGCAGGCCCCCAGCCCAATTCACAGCGATGTCCGTCTGCTGCTTATTAAGTTTCACAGCACTTGCTGGGCATGGAAAGAGAGAACATAAGCCCATTACTAAGCCACTCTCCCCTTCCTCCAGGTAGCCCAGGGAACCCAGTGAGAGGTAGGACCTGCCTAATCAACAGCTGTATTGTACAATTCATAAATCAGTCCCTTCCCTCCCATTCTACCCCAGCAGGGAATAAACATGATACCGGTTACTCTTAAAAAACTATTTTCCAAACTGATGGTAGTAACCCATTAGCAGGCCTTAAAGCTGATTTAGTGGGTCATGACTTATTAGTCATATTTTTAATGAAATATTGTAGAATAAAAATATCAGGGTAGGCCAGGCATGGTGGCTCACGCCTGTAATCCCAGCACTTTGGGAAGCCGAGGCAGGTGGATCGCCTGACGTCAGGAGTTCGTGACTAGCCTGACCAACATAGTGAAACCCCATCTCTACTAAAAACACAAAAAATCAGCCGGGCGTGGTGGTGGGCACCTATAATCCCAGCTACTCGGGAGGCTGAGGCAGGAGAATCACTCAAACAGAGGAGGCGGATGTTGTGGTGAGCCAAGATTGCGCCATTGCACTCCAGCATGGGCAACAAGAGCAAGACTCCATTGCAAAAAAAAAAAATCAGGGTAACAGTAAAGGTAACTGCTCATTGGTAAAACTCTGGCTTCAGAGTAAGTGACTGTGTACATGCATGCCTATGTGTTATATGTATCCTGGATTGCATGTGTAAGTTTATTTCTTACTGAGGCTTATGGTCAAGGAACTTCAAAAAAATAGCAAAGATAGGCTGGGCGTAGTGGCATTCCAGCACTTTGGGAGGCCAAGGCGGGCAGATCACCTGAGGTCAAGAGTTTGAGACCAGCCTGGCCAACATGATAAAACCTCGTCTCTACTAAAAATACAAAAAAAATTAACTGGGCGTGGTGGCATGCCCCTGTAGTCCCAGATACTTGGGGAGGCTGAGGCAGGAGAATCACTTGAACCCAGGAGGCAGAAGTTGCAGTAAGCCAAGACTGTATCACTGCACTCCAACCTGGATGACAGAGGAAGACTCCATCTCAAAAAAAGAAAAAGAAAAAATACCAAAGATAGTGCCCGCACACTGGGTCAAACAGCATTAGCACAAATAGGTCCAAGAAGAAGTAAAAGAGAAATATACACTCATGTGTGTTAGTGCATTTGTAGCAGTGTTAGATGAAGTCTTGCTTTGTCCCCCAGGCTGGAGTGCAGTAGTGCGATCTTGGCTCACTGCAACCTCTGTCTCCCGGGTTCAAGTGACTCTCCTGCCTCAGCTTACCAAGTAGCTGGGATTACAGGCAACGTGGCACCATACCTGGCTAATTTTTTCTTTTTTTGAGACAGAGTCTCGCTTTGTTGCCCAGGCTGGAGTGCAGTAGTGTGATCTCGGCTCACTGCAACTTCCACCTCCTGGGTTCAAGCAATTCTTCTGCCTCAGCCTCCTGAGTAGCTGGAATTAGAGATGTGTGCCACCATACCCAGCTAAGTTTTGTATTTTTTAGTAGAGACAGGGTTTCACCATGTTAGTCAAGCTGGGCTCAAACTCCTGACCTTGTGATCCGCCTGCCTTGGCCTCCCAAAGTGCTGGGATTACAGGCATGAGCCACCATGCCAGATAACTTTTGTATTTTTATTAAAGACAGGGTTTCACCATGTTGACCAGGCTGGTCTCAAACTCCTGACCTCAGGCGATCCACCCGTACCCACCTCCCAAAGCGCTGGAATTACAGGCATGAGCCACCATGTCCAGCTGCTGTGTTAATTTTAACAGCAATACAAGCATAGATTGATCCAAATGATCAAGAAAAGGGACAGATTATAACAACTCAAGTAGATCCACAACATGGAATAATCATAGAGCCACAAGAAAGCAAGCTGTAAAAAACTGTAGACAATTTCGTTAAGTAGGAAATGGAGGCATAAAACCATGTATCTGTGATATGTTTATAACTCATTTTTATAATATATAGATGTTCCTATGTGTTATACAGATATATACGCACGCAAAAAAGAATGACCATACAAACTTCAAAATGGTAACAGAGGTTATCCACCAACCCTGTGATTGTGGGTGACTGCTTTTTTCTGTGTAATTTTTCTTTGTTTTCTGTGATTATACTGGTGGGGCATCGGAGGTGGACGCAATGATTATATTGGTGGGGGGATCACAGGGAAATAAATATTTGTTAAGAAAGGGTTTATCGTAATCCTACAGATAACCCAAAAGTTGCAAATGGAAGTGGGAGATATGTGGGGAGTATTTCTGACCTCTAAAGGTAATTACCATACTTTTTCATAGGACAGATTAACAGATGATGACACTTCCATTTTTATAGCACTTTGCAGTTCACAAATTGCTTTTATGTACAGCATCTCAACAACCCCAGGAGATTCTGCAGAGAACTCCTGTATATAAGATCTTTTAGTAGGAGAGGACAGTCAAGGACACCTGTCTGTACCATGTCAGAGATTGAACCTGGGCTGGGACTGAACCAGAAGGACCTTTTAGAGACTTTTTAAACTTTTTTTTTTTTTTTTTTTGAGACAGGGTCTTGCTCTATTGCCCAGGCTAGAATAGAGTGTTGTGATCATGACTCAGTGCAGGCTCAACCTGCTGGGTTTAGGCCATTCTCCTGCCTCAGCCTCCTGAGTAGCTGGGACTACAGGCACGAGCCATCATGCTCGGCTAATTGTTTTTATTTGTTTTTTTTTTTTTTTTTTTTTTTTTTTTTTTTTGTAGAAACGAGGGTCTCACTATGTTGCCTAGGCTGGTCTTGAACTCTTAACCTCAAGCAATCCTCCTACTTCAACCTCTCAAAGTGCTGGGATTACAGGTGTGAGACACTGCACCAGCCATTTTAGAGACTTAAGTAAAAACCCACAGGACCATTCTACATGGTTTCAGATTAGCCAACTAGAATAGCACCCTAAAAGGCAGACCTCAGTAGAACAACCCAGTCCACCCCAGAGGAGAGGATGAATATTCCTTACCCACAGAACCACCAGTAGACAACTGACAGAACTCAAACAGGCCATCGAATACTGGACAGTCCTCACCAACGTTGACTTGAAAGAAATAAGCAAAAGGTTAGCTTCCGCAATTTCCTTTAGTTTACGTATTATGACCTGATGGAAAAAACATAGACTTTAAATTCAGGAGGCTTGGGTTTTAGTCCAGACTCTACTACTTACTGACTGTATGACTGTACCAAGTTGTTTAACATCTTTGAGGTTTCACCTTATTATTTTTTTCTTTTTTAGAGCCAGGGGCTTGCTCTTTTACCCAGGCTGGAGTGCACTGGCACAAACATGGCTCACTTACAGCTGACTTGACCTTGACCTCCTGGGCTCAAGCAACCCTTCCACCTCAGCTTCCCAAGTACCCTGGAACTACAGGTGCATGCCACTATATCCAGCTAATTTTTTTTTTTTTTTTTTTTTTTGAGACAGAGTTTTACTCTTATTGCCCAGTCTGGAGTGCAATGGTGAAATCTCGGCTCACTGCAAATTCCACCTCCCAGGTTCAAGCAATTCTCTTGACTCAGCCTCCTGAGTAGCTGTGATTACAAGCATGTGTCACAATGCCCAGCTAATTTTGTATTTTTAGTAGAGATGTGGTTTCTCCATGTTGGTCAGGCTGATCTCGAACTTCTGACCTCAGGTGATCTGCCCACCTCAGCCTCCCTAAGTGCTGGGATTACAGGTGTGAGCCACCGCGCCGGCCTTTTTTTTTTTTTTTTTTTTTTTTTTCTGGAGAGACAGAGTCTTACTACGTTCCCTAGGCCTCATGCAATCCTCTTGCCTTGGCCTCCCTATAGGTATGTGCCACCACACCTGGTCTTAGCCCATTATCTATAACAAGCAATAATGATATCCACCTCACCCACTGGTCAGAAAATTAACAAAAATCTAATATGGAGAAGCAGTTAGCAACTGGGAAAATGTTGGTTCGTTCCTTGAGGGAGAAAAATTTATCCTCTAGACTTCATGCCAGCTGACAAACAAGAGGGAAGGACAGAGACTCAGAGAACTGTCATTCACTGGGCACTTACAACAGGCCAGACACTGTGCTACCTGCGTTCAATACCTGAGATCATCCATCTTCACACAAACTTCTGACGTAAAATTTGGTCCCATCTTTTTTTTTTTTTTGAGACGGAGTTTCACTCTTGTTACCCAGGCTGGAGTGCAATGGCGCGATCTCGGCTCACCGCAACCTCCGCCTCCTGGGTTCAGGCAATTCTCCTGCCTCAGCCTCCTGAGTAGCTGGGATTACAGGCACACGCCACCATGCCCAGCTAATGTTTTGTATTTTTAGTAGAGACGGGGTTTCACCATGTTGACCAGGATGGTCTCGATCTCTTGACCTCGTGATCCACCCGCCTCGGCCTCCCAAAGTGCTGGGATTACAGGCTTGAGCCACTGCGCCCAGCCTGGTCCCATCTTATACATAGGGAAACAGGGGCTGGTGCCGTGGCTCACACCTGTAATCCCAGCACTTTGGGAGGCCGAGGCAGGAGGATCACTTGAGGCCAGGAGTTCAAGACCAGCCTGGGCAACATGGCAAAACCCCATTCTATTAAAAATTCAAAAATTAGCCAGGTGTAGTGGCAGGCACCTGTATTCCCAGCTACTTGGGAGGCTGAGGCAGAAGAACCACTCAAACCCGGGAGGGTGAGATCGCACCCTGAGTGCAGTGAGCTGAGATCGCACCACTGCATTCCAGTCTGGGCAAGACAGAGTGAGGCCCCCTCTCAAAAAAAAAAAAAAAAAAAAAAAAGAAACAAAAATAAGTAGGGAAACAGGTTCAGAGAAGTGAACTGTTAGTAAATGGCAGAAGCAGTATGCAGGCCTCAGGCTTTGGTTTGTCTGTCTTTTTATTTTATTTTTTTAAAGATGGGGTTTCACCATGATGGCCAGGCTAGTCTTGAACTCCTGACCTCAGGTGATCCACCCACCTTGGCCTCCCAAAGTGCTAGGATTACAGGCGTGAGCCACCACACCTGGCCTCTTTTTTTTTTTTTTGAGATGGAGTTTCGCTCTTGTCAGTCGCCCAGGCTGGCGTGCAGTGGTGGGATCTCAACTCATCGCAACCTCCACCCTATGGTTTCTTTTTCTCTTTTTATTTGGTTGGCACCAGTGTTTATTTCAGGAAGCAGGTCTGGAAGACCTGGGTCTGTCCAGTGGAGTCCTGGAGCCTCCAGCTTCTTACTGGCCTTCGGGTTATGGAACTTGTGTCCAGCAAAGATAGCCTTGTCTCCAAGAGCCTCCTTGATCCTCATGAATTGGCTGTATTTGGCCAGACACTCCGAGTGGCGGGGGTGCCAGTCTTGATCTGTCCTGTGCAGAGCCCCACAAAGTCAGCAATGAATGTGTCCTCAGTCTCCCCAAAGCAGTGGCTCACCATCACCCCCCAGACGTTAGACTGGGCCAGTTTGCATGCCTGGATTGATTTGGTCACTGAGCTGATCTGATTGACCTTCAGCAGCAGACAGCTGCAGGCCTTCTCAACAGCCTGGGCAGTCCTCTTGGGGTTGGTGACTGTCAGGTCACCCCCTACAATCTTAATGTCCACCCCCAAGAGGAACGAGGTCCAAGTGGCCCAGTCATCCTGGTCAAAGGGGTTCTCGATGGAGATCATGGGATAGTTCTTGATGAAGCTCTTATACAGCTCTCGAGCTTCTCCCTAGTGATGTGTCATGCGGGATCATCGAGTGACATGAAGTTAAGATCGTACTTCCCATTTCAACAGACGCTGCCACATCCATGCAAATCACCACCTTGTCTGGGTAACCCGCTGCCTGGATGGCCGTCTTCAGCAGCTCCAGGGTCTCACTGTTCTCCAGGATGTTGGGTGTGAAGCCACCTTCATCACCCACATTGGTGGCATCCTTCCCATACTTGGCCTTGATGATCCCCTTAAGGTGGTGGCAGACCTGAGCACCAATGCGCATGGCTTCCTTGAAGAAGCTGGCTTCCACAGGCAGAATCATGCATTCCTGCATAGCCAGCTTGTTTACAGCATGGGAGCTCCCATTGATCATGTTGAAGGCTGGCACTGGGAGTATGAGGTCAGGGTTCCCGGCAAAATCTGCAATGTGGCGGTACAGGGGGACCCCCTTCTCAGTTGCTCCCACCTTATACACGGCCAAGGACACACTCAGGATGGCACTGGCCCCACTTTTGACTTATTCTCGGTCTCATCCAGCTCAATCATAAATTTGTCAACTTTTTCTTGATCCACAACACTTAGTTTCTTTTCTAGCAGAGCAGGGCCTAGAGTCTTGTTGATGTGTTCCACAGCCTTCCAGACTCCCAGGTAGTGGGCTTTGTCTCCATCTCTTAGTTCCAGAGCTTCATAGATACCTGTGGATGCCCCACTGGGCACAGCTGCTCAGAATCAGCCCTTGGCTGTGTGCAGGTCCACCTCCACTGTGGGGTTGCCCCTGGAGTCCAGGAGTTCCTGAACAAAGATTTTCTGCATGGCCATGGCTGGGATGTCTTCGCTGGAGGTCGGATGGAGATCCGAGGCTAGGTGGCAACTGGGGCAGTGTCCCTGCCCTCCAGTTTCAGGTGATTCTCCTGCCTCAGCCTCCTGAGTAGCTGGGATTACAGGCACCCGCCACCATGCCCAGTTAATTTTTGTATTTTTAGTAGAGATGGGTTTCACCATGTTGGCCAGACTGGTCTCGAACTCCTGACCCTGTGATCTACCTGCCTCGGCCTCCCAAAGTATTGGTATTAAAGGCATGAGCCACTGCACCTGACCAGTTTGTCTCTCTTAAAGTATCTGTGAAAATATCTGTCTGTGAAAATATACCCTGGCTCTTTTGCAAGTCCTTTCACATATACAACCTCGTTTGATCCTCATAACAACTCTACGAGCTGGACAGGACAGATATCAACCCCACTGTGCAGAGGAACAAACAGATACCAAGAAGTTAAGCGATTTGCCCAAAGTTATAAAACCAGGCAGTAGCAGAACCAGAATCAGGGTCCAGGGATCTTGACTCCCACAGTCCTGTCTGTGTCTTACTCCTACATTCACAGTGACGACTGGAGTAAAGTTATTTTGGGCCTAATGGGGTGAAAGTACCAAGTAGTACATAATATGGAAACATATTCAAATAATAAGGCAAATGAAATGAAAACAGGAAGGAAAGCACACCTGGAGGTTGTGGACTCCCAGACCTAGAAGAAACTTATAGCTCCAATCTCCTCTCACAGAAAACATAACTGCTGGCCAGGCACGGTGGCTCACACTTGTAGTCCCAGCACTTTGGGAGGCCAAGGTGGACGAATCACTTGAGGTCAGGAGTTTGAGACCAGCCCGGCCAACATGGCGAAACCCCTTTTCTACTAAAAATACAAAAATTAGCCAGGCGTGTGCCTGTAATCTCAGATACTCAGGAGGCTGAGGCAGGAGAACCACTTGAATCTGGGAGGCGGAGGTTGCAGTGAGCCGAGACCGTATCACTGCACTCCAGCCAGCCTAGTCAACAGAGCGAGACTCCATCTCAAAAAAAAAAAAAAGAAAGAAAGAAAAGGTAACTGCTGAGACATCAATGAGCTACAGGAAGTCAGAGGCAGGTGTGGGGCTGCATACTTAGTCTCTTGCCCAGCCTTCTACTGTACCCACTGTTATCAACAGGAGTTCCTAAAGTAGAGGAAGGAGCAGCCCTGGATGAGAGCGGAAGAGCCCAGTTTGGACTGTGATGTAAAATTGCAAGACACGGTTGAAGCTCAGGATCTACAATAACCACAAGAGTTACCAGCTCTGGTCTGCCTTGAACTTGGAGGGTGCCAAGATCAGGTGCTCTGAGGAAGTGCGGCTGCATGAGGGAGTATGCAGCGCGTGGCTCTCTTCCTCATTTTCTGGGTAAACACTGAGAGGCTGTGTAAATAAGAACTTTGGTCCCTGGGCCCAGGCTGTTTATCCATTGGCAACTGATTTCCCTCTCTGGCCACTTCCTCCGGGACAGAGTTTGGCCTGCTTGTGTTTCCAAAGCTTTGTTTATACTCTTATTTGGGATCTGGAGCCCCCATGGGAAGAAATGGGTGTTTTGGACATGAGAAAAAAAACCGTATTTTTCTTCAGGCCCCAAACCAACATGTGGCTCAAATGACCAGCCCATGTTTATTCCCAGTCAATAAGCTATGTGATTAGAGATGGAGAGGGGCAGATGGAAGAGCAGATACTCATGTGAGCTAATCTGTGAGGCTAGGGAGGACTTTTCTTTTCTTTTTTTTTTTTTTTTTAGACGGAGTCTCAATCTGTCTCCTAGGCTGGAGTGCAGTGGCATGATCTCCGCTCACTGCAACCTCCGCCTCCCAGGTTCAAGTGATTCACCCACCTCAGCCTCCCAAAGTGCTGGGATTACAGTCGTGAGCCACCGCCCCCGGCCTTAGGGAGGACTTTTCTATGGGTTTTCTCTCTTTCTGCTATAAACACTTTTCTCATTCTGACTACCTTTAGACTAAAGGGAAGCAATACTAGGTGAGAGGTGGAAGCAGTGGTAGGCAGAGAAGGCAGTAAAATGCTCATTGCAGAAGAGATGTGGGGATTAAACACTAACCTCAGGATAGTGCTTATACGTTGGCCATGCTAGTAATAGGGTGGGGGGTTGTGGGAGTGGGGGAGAAAGGGTATGTATCAAGGAAAGATGCCCAAGGGGGCATCAACTGTATTGATAATATTCTCTTTTTTTCTTGTTTTTGAGATGGAGTCACCCTCTGTCGCCCAGGCTGGAGTGCAGTGGCACAATCTTAACTCATTGCAACTCCCGCCTCCCAGGTTCAAGTGATTCTCCTGCCTCAGCCTCCCGAGTAGCTGGGATTACAGGCATGTGCCACCATGCCTGGCTAATTTTGTATGTAGAGACAGGGTTTCATCATGTTGGCCAGGCTGGTCTTGAACTCCTAACCTCCTGATCCACCTACCTCAGCCAGGTGCTGGGATTACAGGCTTAAGCCACTGAGCCCAGCCGATAATGTCTTTTTCCTCAGGCTGGGCAGTGGGTACACTAATGTTCATTATACTACTTTTTATGCTTTTTGTGTGTGTCTAAAATATGTTTTTTTTTTCTTTTTTTCTTTTTTTGAGATGGGGTCTTGCTCTGTCACCCAGCCTGGAGTACAGTGGCACGATCACCATATACCACCACACACAGATAATTTTTGTATTTTTAGTAGAGGCAGGGTATCACCATGCTGGCCAGGCTGGTCTCAAATTCCTAGCCTCAAGTGATCCACTGGCCTCAGCCTCCCAAAGTGCTGGGATTACAGGCATGAGCCACCGTGCATGGCCTGTGTGTCTAAAATATTTTATATGCACTATATTTTTAAAAACTCTAGAACTGGTGGACTAGAGTTCCATTCTGCATTCTATCACCACCTTGCTGTGTGCCTAGAAAAGTTTACATGTTTATAAAATGGATAAGAATGTCTCCCAATTTTCTACCAATCCTTTTTATCATATTTTCACCATAAGCCCCCTAAATGCATTTACTTGTGTTCCCATTTTCACTTACTAAATATTAGGTCAGAACTTCTGATCAAGGCTGTCAAAGTGACCAGAAAGGGTTTATTACATTTCAGCCGTGAGCAAGGAAACCTGACTTATTTGGTCTTATCACAAGTATAACTTCCTAGGTTAGGTGTGTGGGATGGGGTGTGTGTGTGTGTGTGTGTGGCGGGGGTGTGGGTGGTGGTTGTGTTCTTTTTTTTTCTTTGAGATAAGTTCTTGCTATGTTGCCCAGGCTGGAGTATGGTGGCGAGATGAGACCATACTTCAATACAGCCTTGAACTGGGCTCAAGGGATCCTCTTGCCTCAGGCTCCTGAGTAGCCAGAATCACAAGGATGTGCCACCATGGTCTCAAACATCCAACCCCAGGTGATCCGCCCGCCTTGGCCTCCCAAAGTGCTGGGATTACAGGCACGAGCCACTGCACCAGCCAGACTGAATTTTTTAATGTACAGCTTTAGAATGCTGGGTTCAGAAAAAACTGGAACATCACAGCAGAACCTGCACACTCCTAAGGGCATAATATTTTGTCTGCCTTGATAAGTTTGTAAATAACAAAAATAAGTTATAATAGCAAAAGCTACTATTCATGGAGGGTAGATACTTCAAATATATTATCTTTACTTATCCCCCCATCCTTTACTATTATTGTCTTTTTAAAATTTTTTTGGTCTCACTCTGTTGCCCAGGCTGGAGTGCAGTGATATAATCATGGCTCACTGCAGCCTTGACCTTCCAGGCTCAACAGATCCTCCCTCTTCAGCTTCCTGAGTAGCGGGAACCACAGGTGTGTATCACCATGCCCAACCAATTTTTTTACTTTTGTAGAGATGGGGATCTCACTATGTTGCCCAGGCTGGTCTCAAACTCCTATCTGGGCTCAGGCAGTCCTCTCACCTTGGCTTCCCAAAGGGCTAGGATTATGGCCATGAACCACTGTACCTGGCCTGTCTTCCTCTTAAACAGGGAAAATAACACCAGAGGGTTTAGGAGACCAGGGATTCAAACTAAGACATTAAAGGTCATTTTCTTACTTCAATACCAAGCTGCTCCTCTAGTAAGAGCCCACCCTCCTGTGAGTAGAGCCTGATCCTTGGCCTAAATGGGTTAAGGAAACCTCTAAAGCCATCTACAGGAAAAGCATGAATTTGTCTCATCTTGGAGGCAAATAGAACCCTGCAATTCAGAGAGCAAACACCTCACTCACGGCGGCTGGCAGCTCCTCGAGTTGTTGGTAGCAAAGAAGCTTAATGCTTCAAGGAAAGTCCCTGTGGTTCTGTCAGCAATGCCGCTGTACAGTTATTATAACTAATAAATAACTTTCTTCCTTGAGAATAAGACTACCTTGTGGTCAGCAGCAATAAACAAGTGCCGAATATTTTCTGACACAACATAAGCTGTCATAAGTTAATCAAAACTTCTTCTGGGACAATGCTGTTACACTATATGAAGTCTTAGGTGCTATGAGATAATTTCTAAAATAACACAAGGGGGAAGTCATGTATGATAATTTTGTGACGAATTTGAACAACTTTTTTTTCCCTACAGCTAAAATAATCCCCATGATTCCTACAAACTAAGTGTGGTTTCTAAGATGGGACCTGTTCTTAAGTTTCAAGTCTAAGGGGTCAGGGGCAGGATGACCTCATCTCAAATACTACACTGCCTAGAATCTGTCCTGAGTGGCCTCTAAATTCTCAACTAATACTCACAAAGTCAAAACAGTTACAGTTGGACAGAAATGAGAGATCATGTGGCCCAGCCCACTTTACAAAAGAAGAATCTGAGGGGAAGTGACTTGCCCAGTCAGCTGAGAGTTAGAGTTAAATTTTACTGTATCTATTGTCTCCCCGTCCCAGGTCAGTGCTTTTTCCACTACAATAATTACAGTACTCTTGGGACAGTGCTGTGAACATAATCAGAAAAAGTCCCACCTCTATCATTTACAATGAGGAGACATGAGAAACCAGACTTTCAGATGAAACAAGGAGGTATAATATATAGATATAAAAGAAAAACCAAACTTGAAGGGAAAAAGCACTCTGGCACCTTTGGGAGGCAGGGGAAATCACGCGTCCACTGAAGGGGAGGCTCAAGGACAGGAGAGCGGGCCTCTGCAGTGGAAAGGGAGATGCAACTGGGGGCTTGAGAGTGTGGAGGGAACAGAAGGGACTCACATCTCTGCATCTGCTTGCTGTACTCGGACATGTTATCCGGACGGATGGAGCGCAAGAATTTAATGTAGTCATCGCTGTGGTACTTGGTCATCTCCTCAGCATTGGCTTTGTGAGGGCGCTAGAGGGCAGAAGGGAGAAAGGGCAAATTAGTTTTGACCACTGCCAGTCCACTCAGTCTAGTCTGAACATTTACATTTCTGCCCAGCATGGCGCTAGCTGCTATAAAGAATAAAAAAAAATAACTGATTAGATTCAGGCCTCAAGAAATTTACCATCTAACTAGGCAAACAAGATGTATCAGAAGACCTAGAGCAGCTCAACTTAGGCAAGTTCTTATCTCTTGAGCCTCCATTTCCTTATTTACTAAACAGGGACAACATGGAGTGCACAGGGAAGTTGTGAGAATTGGATGAGATTGTTAAATCTCTTTGTAAACTGTAAAGTGTTTTACAAAATTATTACTTTTTTTTTTTTTTTGAGACAGAGTCTCGCTCTATCACCTGGACTGGAGTGTTGGAGTGCTATAGCATGGTCTCAGCTCACTGCAACCTCTGCCTCCTGGGTTCAAGCGATTCTCCTACCTCAGCCTCCCGAACAGTTGAGATTACAGGCGCCCACCACCACGCCCAGCTAATTTTTGTATTTTTATTAGAGATAGGGTTTTGCAATGTTGGTCAGGATGGTCTCGAACTCTTGACCTCAGGTGATCCGCCCTCCTCAGCCTCCCAAAGTGCCAGGATTACAGGTGTGAGCCATGGTGACCAGCCCACAAAATTATTCCTTTTTATTATTAAATATTATATAAAGGCCGGGCACGGTGGCTTATGCCTATAATCCCAGCACTTTGGGAGGCCGAGGCAGGCAGATCATGAGGTCAAAAGATCAAGACCATCCTGGCCAACATGGTGAAACCCTGTCTCTACTAAAAACACAAAAAATTAACGGGGCAGACCGAGCTGCGTACCGAATTGGAACCTCTGGCTTAAGAGTGATGTTTCTCCAGTATTACCTCAACGAGGAGGGAGATCGGGTCCATACGCTGAAGAAATTTGATCTGATGGGACAACAGACCTGCTCAGCCCATCCCGCTCGGTTCTCCCCAGATGACAAATACTCTCGACACCGAATCACCATCAAGAAACGCTTCAAGGTGCTCATGACCCAGCAACCGCGCCCTGTCCTCTGAAAGTCCGTTAAACTGATGTCTCTTCTGCTGCCTGTTAACCCTCAGAGACTCCATAACCAAACTCTTCAATCTGTGAGCCCTGATGCCTTTTTGCCAGCCATACTCGGTGGCATCCAGTGTCATCATGGCGATTGATCATGCTTGTGTGAGCCTATCATGGTGGCATTACCCGTAAAGGGAGCATGTTTGACCTTTCTCATATTTTAAATTGCTGCGAGATTATTAAAGATAAAATTATTTGAAAAAAAAAAAAATTAACGGGGCATGGTGGTGTGCGCCTGCAGTCCCAGCTACTCGGGAAGCTGAGGCAGGAGGATCACTTGAAGCAGAGGTTGCAGTGAGCCAAGATCACGCCACTGCGCTCCAGCCTGGTGACAGAACGAGACTCCATCTCAAAATAAATAAATATTATATAAAATTATGGACAGGCCGGGCGTGGTGGCTCATGCCTGTAATCCAAGCACTTTGGAGGCCAAGGAGGGCGGATCACCTGAGGTTGGGAGTTCAAGACCAGCCTACCAGCCTGACCAACATGATGAAACTCCATCTTTAAAAAAAAAAAAAAAAAATTATGGACAAAATGGCTCCAAGAGTTCAAAAATAAAGGGTATCTAATGACAACTGAAACAGATGAGAAATCTTTTATAAGTCATCACATCAACAATTTTGATCACATCCTTCCCACTAACACTTCTCTGACCTGATAATTTCCTGATAATATCCCAACATTCTGACTCCTCCTTCCTTCTTTTAAAAATTCTCTTCTTTTCCTCCCATCCCTTAAAGGTAGGTCTTCTTCAGAGATGACCCTCTGCCTCTCTAATTATCAATACAATAAAAGTCCTTACTTAATGTCATCCACAGGTTCTTGGATATTGTGGCTTGTAAGTAAAACAATGTATAAAGAAACCAATTTTACCATAGGCTAATTAATATAAACAAGAACTTAAACTCCTACAGCATATTTCTGTCACAAAAACATCACTAAACTTCTAAATAAAGACCCAAAACACTTCAAACATTAAACCCTGAAATAAATGTGAACTATACATATATTTAAGAAAGATTTATAAAAATAAGAAAGATCATTATTGGGCTGGGTGCAGTGGCTCATGCCTATAATCCTAGTACTTCAGGAGGCTGAGGCGGGTGGATCACTTGAACACAGGAATTTGAGACCAGCCTGGGTAACATAATGAAACCCTGTCTCTACAAAAATATAAAAAATTAGCCAGCTGTGATGGCACTTGCCTATAGTCCCAGCTACTCAGGAGGCTAAGATGGGAGGATCACCTGAGCCCAAGGATGCCAAGGCTACAGTGAGCTGCGATCTTGCCGCTGCACTCCAGCCTGGGCAACAGAGCAAGACCTCGTCTCAAAAAAATATATACATTATTATTTACCCAATTTTTGGTGAATCAGTTTATACTGAATGGGAATCCATAAACCACAATTAATCTTATTTTGTTATGTTAGTTTTTCAGGACATCATATTATATTGCTGATGTACTAGTACTATTTACAATGCCATTTTGAAACATGCTGAGCATTTTTATTATATGTATGATTTATTAATACCAAAAATCTTCTGATAATTTTTCATCAAACATAATTTGATTCATTACTATATGAACAGAAAATGAATTTTGATGGTTATACATGACAATATAAAATCAAATTATATCACAGCAATAAGTTGTGATTCTATTAAACATTTTTGAAATCTTTAAAAAAAAAAGTGACGACAGTTGTTATGGTGGTGCGATAAATCAAGTAATAAATGTATGCAAAGTGAAAATTGCAAGGAGTACCTTCTGCCATCATGCAGTTCAAAAACGAACAATAACAAACATGGCAGGCTCAATGAGTGTTTTTATATCACATCTTTCATTGTTGTGCACCTGTATGATCATTGTCTACTTTATGAATTTTTATTTGACGATCTTTGGATTTCAAGGGTGGCCAAAGCCTGTCCCTGCATCACAGCACAAGGAACCAACCTTGGACAGGATGCCATTCCATCACAGGGTGCTCTCACACCCACATTCACACTTGTGCAGACTAGGGCCGGAGAAACATGCCAATTCACCTCACATGCACATCTTTGGGATGAGGGGGAAACTGGAGTACCTGGAGAAAACCTACATAGACATGGGGAGACTGTGCAAATACCACACAGATAGTGGCCACAGGAATCAGTTACTTTTCTCCTCAACATTATAACTAAATGATGCTAAGCTAAGTGATATTTCAAGAACTTGCTGTATTTTCTGTAGTTTATAAAGCATTTTCAACACACAGCCAACATTTATTGTTTTCTCTCTGACAGTCACTGTTCCAGGCACTTTAAATGCTATCTCATATGATTCTCACAACAACCTTTTAAAGATCTAAGCCCTGGAGGATCACTTGACCTAGGACTTCCATGGTAGCCTGGACAACATAGTGAGACCCTGTCTTTTTCTTTTTTTAAAAACAATTATGGGGCCAGGCGCAGTGGCTCACACTTGTAATGCCAGCACTTTGGGAGGTGGAGGTTGCAGTGAGCTGAGATTGCACCATTTTACTCTAGCCTGGGTGACAGAGCAAGACTCTGTCTCAAAAAAAAAAAAAAAAAAAAAAAAAAAAAAAAGCCACTAAGAAAAGGACCACTCTAAGCCCAGGAATCCATGCAGTTGCACGGGTCACATGACCCTTTAGTCAACCCTGAAATTAGAGGCGGGCAGATGACCTGAGGACTTAGACCACTCTGGCTAACATAGTGAAACCCCATCTCTACCAAAAATACAAAAATTAGCGGGGCATGGTGGTGGGCGCTTGTAATCCCAGCTACTTAGGAGGCTGAGGCAGGAGAATCGCTTGAACTCGGGAGGCGGAGGTTGCAGTGAGCCAAGACAGTGCCACTGCGTTCCAGCCTGGGCAACAAAGCAAGACTCCATCTCAACAAATAAATTAATTAAATAAAATAAAAATAAAATTTTAAAAATTATCAGGCAAACTTTCTGAGCCAGAATAGGTTCAGACTCCCAAGTTTTTCAACTCTGAAAAACAAAACAAAACAAAACAAAAAAACACTTTTAAAGTTCATGGCCAGGCACGGTGGCTCACACCTGTAATTCCAGCATTTTGAGAGGCCAACGTGGAAGGATTGCTTGAGGCCAGGAGTTCGAGAGCAGCCTGGCTAACATGGTGAAACCCCATCTCTGCAAAAAATACAAAAATTAGCCGGGTGTGGTGGCAGGCTACTGTAATCCCAGCTACTCAGGAGGCTGTGCCATTAGAATCAGGGGGCAGAGGGTGCAGTGAGCCCACATGGTGCCACTGCACACCAGCCTGGGCGACACAGCAAGACATGTCTCAAAAAAAAAAAGTCCATGGCCGGGCACAGTGGCTCATGCCTGTAATCTCAGCACTTTGAGAGGCCGGATGGGGCAGCTCACTTGAGGTCAGGAGTTTGAGACCAGCCTGGCCAAAATGGGGAAACCCCATCTCTACTAAAAATACAAAAAATTAGTCAGGTATGGTGGCAGGCCTCTGCTACTCGGGAGGCTGAGGCAGGAGAATCTCTTGAATCCAGGAGGTGGAAGTTGCAGTGAGCTGGGATCATGCCACTGCACTCCAGCCTGGGCAACAGAGTGAAACTCCATCTCAAAAAAAAAAAAAAAAAAAGGTTCACGCTATTATTATCCTCATTTTGCAGGGAGGAAACTACAGAAGAGAGATGTTAAGTAACTTCCCTGGGGTTACACAGCTGGTAAACTAGAAGGAATCCAGAGATCTGGCTCCTGTTGCTCAGGCTGGAGTGCAGTGGCATGATCTCGGCTCACTGCAACTTCCACCTCCTGGATTCAAGAGATTCTCCTGCCTCAGCCTCCCAAGTAGTTGGGACTCTCATTTAATCCTCACTTAACTTAATGAGGAATATAAGACTGAACAACAGATACTGTTTTATCAAAAACAGTCGGCCAGGTGCAATGGCTGATGCCTGTAATCCTAGCACTTTGGGAGGCTGAGGCACGTGGATCACAAGGTCAGGAGTTCAAGACCAGCCTGGCCAAGATGGTGAAACCCCGTCTCTACTAAAAATACAAAAATATTAGCCAGGCATGGTGGCAGGTGCCTGTAATCCCAGCTACTTGGGAGGCTGAGGCAGGAGAATTACTTGAAACCGGAAGGCGGAGGTTGCAGTGAGCCAAGATCGCACCACTGCACTCCAGCGTGGGCAACAGAGTGAGACTCCGTGTCAGAAACAAACAAACAGCCATAGTGAAGCCAGGTGCAGTGGCATGCACCGTAGTCACAGCTGCTCAGGAGTCTAAGATGTAAGGATTTGGCTGGGTGTGGTGGCTCACGCCTGTAATCCCGGCACTTTGGGAGGCCAAAGCGGGTGGATCACCTGAGGTCGGGAGTTCGAGACCATCCTGGCCAACATGGTGAAACCCGTCTCTACTAAAAGTACAAAAATTAGCTGGTGTTGTGGTGCACACCTGTAATCCCAGCTACGCAGGAGGCTAAGACAGGAAAATTGCTTGAGCCCGCGAGGCAGAAGTTGCAGTGAGCCGATATTGCATCACTGCACCCCAGCAAAGGCGACAAGCCCGAGCCTCTGTCTTAAAAAAAAAAAAAAAAAAAAGATGTAAGGATTACTTAAGCTCAGGAGTTCAAGGCCAGCCTGGGCAAATACATAGCAAGACTCTGTCTCTAAAACAGCAAATCAAAACACCCACAGTGAAAGAAAAAAGATTTGATTCCAAATACCAAGTTGTTTTTACTATACTAAGCCCTTTACTTTCTTCCTAATGTCATCAAAACTCTGGTCTGGCCGTCCCTTCTATACAGATGACTGCACAAACTCCATTTTGATCTTTGTTCTGAGCTCCAGATTGACAGTTCCAATAGCTTCTCAGTCTGCTCCACCCACAAATCCTAAAGGCACTTCAAATTCAACTGGACTCAACAATTTGTTGTTGGGAGCCTAGAAGAACTCAAATTCCATTTACCTTCCAGAAGTTCTCTTTCGGTATTTCTGTTAATGATACCAACATCCACTCAGGCTGAAAACCTAAGTGTCATTTTAAACTCTGCCCCTTTTTCCTCCCTGTTTCAATCCATTGCCAGTCTCTCTCATTATGCCTCCATAATCCTGACTGCATCTACTACCCTATTTTTCCTATGCTCCCATTCCCCAAGTTCCCTATTCTCAGCACCAACCACCTAGTTGTTCAAGATCAAAGCCAGGGTATCACCTTTTTTTTTTTTTGAGACAGAGTCTTGCTAAAGTAGCTGGGATTACAGGCACCAGCCACCATGCTCGGCTAATTTTTGTATTTTTAGTACAGACAGGGTTTCACCATGGTGGCCAGGCTGGTCTCAAACTCCTGACCTCAGGTAATCTGCCGGCCTCAGCTTCCCAAAGTGCTGAGAATACAGGCGTGAGCTACCACATCCGGTCTGGGGTATCACCTTTGATTCTTCTTTTTTTCTATCTAGTACATTCAACCTCTCTTGAAACTACCATTTGTATCTGTCAAATATGTACACTTCTATTCTTGGGCTACCACTTTTTTTGACTTGAATTCTGACAACAATCTCCTAACTGGTATCCTAACCTCCCTCTTCACCATTGTTAATTTATATTCAATACTACAGGCAGAGTTTTCCGTCTTTTTCTTTTTACTTTTTTTTTTTTTTTTTGAGACGGAGTTTCGCTCTTGTTGCCCAGGCTGGAGTGCAATGGCGCGATCTCGGCTCACCACAACCTCCGCCTCCTGGGTTCAGGCAATTCTCCTGCCTCAGCCTCCTGAGTAGCTGGGATTACAGGCATGCACCACCATGCCCAGCTGATTTTTTTGTATTTTTAGTAGAGACGGGGTTTCACCATGTTGACCAGGATGGTCTCGATATGTTGACCAGGATGGTCTCGATCTCTTGACCTCGTGATCCACCCGCCTCGGCCTCCCAAAGTGCTAGGATTACAGGCTTGAGCCACTGCGCCCGGCCTTTTTTACTTTTTTTTTGTCTGAGACAGAGTCTCGCTCTGTTGCCCAGGCTGAAGTGCAATCTCAGCTCACTGCAACCTCCACCTCCTGGGTTCAAGTGATTCTCCTGCCTCAGCCTCCTGAGTAGCTAGGATTACAGGCATGCGTCACCACGCCCAGCTAATTTTTATATTTTTTAGTAGAGACAGGGTTTCAACCATGTTGGCCAGGCTGGTCTTGAACTCCCGACCCCAGGTGATCTGCCCATCTTGGCCTCCCAAAGTGCTGGAATTACAGGCGTGAGCCACAACGCCCAGTCTTTTTCTTTTTTTACTTAGACAGAATCTCCCTATGTTGCCCAGCTGGTCTCAACTCCTGGGCTCAAATGATCCTCTTGCCTCAGGCCTTTTTCTTTTTTATTTAGAGACAAGATCTCCCTTTGTTGCCCAGGCTGGTCTCGAACTCCTGGGCTCAAGTGATCCTCTTGCCTCAGCCTTGCTAGTAGCTGGGATTACAAGCATGTGTCAGTGTGCCTCGTGTAGAGTTATCAGTCTTAAAATGCAAACTGAATCATGTCACTTCCCTCTAAAAACACTTCAAAGGCTTCATTACTCAAAATATCAAGTTCAAACTCTTTAACCTGGCTTGGAAAGCCAGAATAATCTGATTCCTGCTCACCTCTCTTGCACTTCTCTAAATATTTTATGCTCTATCCCAGGAAACACCAAACACAAAGCACTCATAAGGGCCAGTTTAGCTAACTTGGTGCTTAAAACAAACAAACAAAACACTGGTGAGCAGAGGACAGCCTTTATTTACATAACTCTAGGTGATGACTGTCATGAGGGAATTTGGGCCCAACTGCCAGATCCTTTCTAGACAAATTTCATTTTTTAAAGGTTGGCCACTAACATAAAGTCCTTAAAATACTTTGTGAGTTAAATAAAACATGTTTGAGAGGCTGAATTTGTCTCATTCACTGTGCCAATCTGCCAAGCACCATTTTGTTTGCAGTTTTCCAAGGGCAATCTCTCTCACCTTTAGGCCTTTATACGTGCTATGACCTATAACACAGTTCTCCTCACACCCTCTACTCAACCTTTAGGTTGCAAATGAAAAGTCAAGCCAGGGACACACTTGTAGTCTCAATTACTTGTGAGGCTGAGGCAGGAGAATCACTTGAGCACAGGAGTTTGAGGCTATAGTGCATTATAATCTCACCTATGAATAGCCACTACATTCCAGCCTGGGCAATATAGCAAGGCTGTCTTTTTTTTTCTTTGAGATTCACTCTGTTGCCCAGGCTGGAGTACAGTGGAGCAATCTCAGCTCACTGCAACCTCTGCCTCCCAGGTTCAAGCGATTCTCCTACCTCAGCCTCCTGAGTAGTTAGGATTACAGGTGACCACCACCATGCCCAGCTAATTTTTGTATTTTTAGTAGAGACAAGGTTTCACCATGTTGGCCAGCTTGGTCTCGAACTCCTGGCCTCAGGTGATCCACCTGCCTAGGCCTCCCAAAGTGCTGGGATTACACATGTGAGCCACTGTGCCTAGCCAAAGCTGTTTCTTAAAAGAGAGAGAGAAGAAAAGCCAATTCCCCCATAAAGCTGTCCTTGACCTCTCCGAATCTGTTAAATAGCTCTCAGAAATGCTACCCTGAGAAGCCTATACTTCTCTTATCATTACACTCACCAAACTGCATAGAAATTACATGTTTGGTTGGCCTACTCTGGGAGGCCAGGAGCAAGTTCTATCTATATTTGAAGCAACAAACATGGTGCCTGGCATATAGCAGCTGCTCAATGAATAACTGTTGACCTAACACATTAACTCTTGGCCAGGCGTGGTGGCTCATGCCTGTAATCCTAATACTTTGGGAGGCCAAGCGAGGCAGACTGCTTGAGCCCAGGAGTTCGAGAACAACTTGGGCAACAAGGTGAAACCCCATCTCTACAAAAAACACAAAAATTAGCCAGGTATAGTAGCACACACTGCAGCTCCAGCTACTCAGGAAGCTGAGGTGGGAGGATCAATTGAGACCAGGAGGGTGACGCTGCAGTGAGCTGTGATCATATCACTGCACTCCAGCCTGGATAACAGAGCAAGAGCCTGTCTCAAAAAATAAACAAAACAAAACAAAACCCACACATAAATTAAATCTCGCTCGGAGTATTTTTGGCCTCCTAATTGGTCCTATTTATATCCAGCCTTATCATCTTCCATCTTCCATACTGGTATCACAAAATCTTTAAAAGTTAATGTACTGCTCTCATTCAATGACACCCTGTTGACAAAGTAAAGATTCTAAACTCTTTGATACAGCAATCAAGAAACTTCACAAGGTTCCTTTCCCAATTTAATTGTCCCTGCTCTCTTTTATAAATATTATACTACAAACAACTCTTCCTTAAGCTCTAGAGAGCTATAGAGCTTTTCAACAGGTCTATGCTCATGTTCTTCCTATTATTTGAAATTCATCCCTTATCCCAAATCTCTGAAGAAAAGAGCTCATCTCAAATGCCACCTCTTTTCTTTTGTTTTTTGGGGTTTTTTTTTGAGATGGAGTCTCCCTCTGTCACCTAGGCTGGAGTGCAGTGGCGCGATCTTGCCTCACTGCAAGATCTGCCTCGAGGGTTCAAGCGATTCTCCTGCCTCAGCCTCCTGAGTAGCTGGGATTAGAGGTGTGTACCAACATACCCAGCTAATTTTTGTATTTTTAGTAGAGACGGAGTTTCATCATGTTGGTCAGAGTGGTCTCAAATTCCTGACCTTGTAATCTGCCCGCTTCGGCCTCCCAAAATGCTAAGATTTCAGGCGTGAGCCACTGGACCCGGCCTCAAATGCTATTTCTTTTACAAAATAAAAGCAAATCACCTAACAACCCATCTTCACAGCAGGACTCAAAGTTCTAAAGAGTATAGCAGTGCCCCCTTATCCTCAGTTTTGGTTTCTACAGTTTCTATATACTTCTACAATTGCTGTCCAAAAATATTACATGAAAAATGCCAGAAATAAACAATTCATAAGTTTCAAACTGTGAGCCATTCGTGATGAAATTTTATAACATCCAGCTCCATCCCCTGGGTGTGAATCATCCCTTTAGCTGGCATATCCACACTGTATACTACCTACCTGTGAGTCACTTAGTAGCCCTCTCAGTAATCAGATCAATTATCAAGGTATCACAGTGTTTGTGTTCAAGAAACCCTTATTTTACTTAGTAATGGCCACAAAGTACAAGAGTAGTGATGTTAAGGCCGGGCGCGGTGGCTCAAGCCTGTAATCCCAGCACTTTGGGAGGCCGAGGCGGGTGGATCACAAGGTCAAGAGATCAAGACCATCCTGGTCAACATGGTGAAACCCCGTCTCTACTAAAACTACAAAAAATTATCTGGGCATGGTGGCGCGTGCCTGTAGTCCCAGTTACTCAGGAGGCTGAGGCAGGAGAATTGCCTGAACCCAGGAGGCGGAGGTTGCGGTGAGCTGAGATTGGGCCATTGCACTCCAGCCTGGGTAACATGAGTGAAACTCTGTCTCAAAAAAAAAAAAAAAAAAAAAAAAAGAGTAGTGATGTTGGCAATTTTGATATGCCAAAGAGAAGCTGTACTGTGTTTCCTTTATGTAAAAAGGCTAAAGTTCTCAACATAATAAGGAAAGAAAAAAATTCTGTGCTGAAGTTGCTAATATCTACAGTAGGAATGAATCTTTTTTTTTTTTTTTGAGAAGGAATTTCACTATTGTTGCCCAGACTGGAGTGTAATGGGTGATCTCAGCTCACTGCAACCTCCACCTCCCAGGTTCAAGCGATTCTCCTGTCTCAGCCTCCTGAGTAGCTAGGACTACAGGCATGTGCCACCATGCTTGGCTAATTTTGTAATTTTAGTAGAGACGGGGTTTCACCATGTTAGTCAGGCTGGTCTCAAACTCCTGCCCTCAGGTGATCCACCCACCGTGGCCTCACAAAGTGCTGGGATTACAGGCGTAAGCCACCACGCCCAGCCAGGAATGAATCTTCCACGCATGAAACTGTAAACAGTTTATTGTTATAATTGTCCTAGTTTATTATTAGTTATGGTTGTTAATTTCTTACTATATCTAATTTATAAATTAAGCTTTATCAGAGGTATATATGTATAGGAAAAAATATAACACAGATAGGGTACAGTACTATTCATGGTTTCAGGCATCCACTGGGGGTCCTAGAAAGTATCCCCCTCGGCCGGACACGGTGGCTCACACCTGTCATCTCAGCACTTTGGGAGGCCGAGGCGAGCAGATCACCTGAAGTCAGGAGTTCAAGACCAGCCTGGCCAACATGGTGAAACCCTGTCATAAAAAAAAAAAAAAAAAGAAAGTATCCCCCCCTCAGAAAAGAGTGGACTACTGAATGACCCCACAATGAAAAATCACAAAATATACAGGAAATACAGTCCAGGAGTAAGATCCTACAGAAACAACAAACAGCAGAATCAGATCTACATAGGTCTTGGTGAATTAGTGAAACGCATAACAAAATCACAATTAAAATAAAAAGAAGTGCTACTCAGGAGACTGAGGAGGGAGGATTACTTGAGTCCAGGAGTTTGAGGCTACAGTGAGCTATGACTATCCCACTGCACTCTAGCCCAGACAACAGAGTAAAACCCTGTCTCTAAAAGAGAGAAAAAAGGCTGGGTATGGTGACTCACCCAGTATTTTAGGAGGCTGAGGTGGGTGGATCACCTGAGGTCAGGAGTTTGAGACCAGCCTGGCCAACATAGAAACTCTGTCTCTACTAAAAATACAAAAAGTAGCCAGACGTGGTGGCACACCTGTGATCCCAGCTACTTAGGAGGCTAAGGCAGGGGAATTGCTTAAACCCGGGAAGTGGAGGTTGCAGTGAGCTGAGATTGTGCCATTGCACTCCAGCCTGGGTGATAAGAGTGAAACTCTGCCTCAAAAAAAAAAAAGAGAGAGAGAGAGAGAGAGAGAGAAAAGGCCAGGCACGGTGGCTCAAGCCTGTAATCATAGCACTTTAGGAGGCTGACACGGGTAGATTACTTGAGGTCGGGAGTTCAAGACCAGCCTGACCAACATGAAGAAACCCCATCTCTACTAAAAATACAAAATTACTCAGGTGTGGTGGCACATGCCAGTAATCCTGCTACTCAGGAGGCTGAGTCAGAAGAATTGCTTGAACCCGGGAGGTGGAGGTTGCAATGAGCTGAGATCACACCACTGTACTCCAGGCTGGGCAACAAGGGCAAAATTCTGTCTTAAAAAAAAAAAAAAAGAGAGAGAGAGAAAGGAAAAAAAAGTGAAAGGGCAAATAGCCAAATCACTTTTTTAGAAGAACAAAGTGGGAGGGCTGTGCTACCAGATAACAAGGCTTGCTATACTATAAAGCTACTATAATTAAGCCACTTTGGTATTGGCATATGGGTCAATAAACAGACGAAGTCAACCAGAGAGCCCAAAACCGGACACACACATATTGCCTGGCACAAAATAGGTGCTTGATCAGTATATATACAATGAATGAATAAATATGAACATTTAATTACACATGGGCACTGTGGCTCATGCCTGTAATCCCAGAACTTTGGGAGGCCAAGATTGGCAGATCCCTTGAGCCCAGGAGTTTGAGACCAGCCTGGTCAACATGCAAAATCCCATCTCTACAAAAATACAAAAATTAGCTGAGTGTGGTGACATGCACCTGTGGTCTCAGCTAATCGGGAGGCTGAGGTGGAAAGATGGCTTGAGCCTGGGAAGCAGAGGTTGCAATGAGCCAAGCTCGCACCACTGCACTGCAGCCCAAGTGCCAGAGTGAGAAGCTGTCTCAAAAAAGAAAAAAAGACAACAAGCCGGGCGCGGTGGCACGTGCCTGTAGTCCCAGCTACTCATGAGGCTGAGGTGGGAGGATCACTCGAGCCCAGGAGTTCTGGGCTGTAGTGCGCTATGCCGATCGGGTATCCGCACTAAGTTCAGCATCAATATGGTGATCTCCTGGGAATGGGGGACCACCAGGTTGCCTAAGGAGGGGTGAACGGGCCCAGGTCAGAAACGGAGCAGGTCAAAATTCCCATGCTGATAAGTAGCGGGATCACGCCTGTGAATAGCCACTGCACTCCAGCCTGGGCAACATAGCGAGACCCCATCTCTAAAATTAAAAATAATAATAATAGAAAAAAGACAACCAAATAGGAAAATGGGCAAAAAGCATGAATAGGAATTTCAATAGGAGAATACCAATTAAAATAATAGTAAGATACCATTTCGTGTCTACCTAAATTAGCAACAAAATTGAAATCTGGCAAACTCAAGTGTTGACAAGGACTTAGAGCAACTGCAATTCTCCTACATATCTGGCAACTGGAAACCATTTTGGCTTTATCTAAAACAGGTGAATATGCGCATATGTCCTGACCCAATTCTACTCCTAGTATATCCTTTACTGAAACTTCAGCACATAGGCATTAAGAGACACGTTCAAGAAAGTTCACAGCAGCAATATTTGCAATAGTCAAACCCCAGAAGCATATCAAATGCCTACCAATGAGATATCAGACAGACTAGAATACATTTATTTCAAGGAAATACAGTAAAAAGAAATATAGCTACTTGTATCAACATGGTTGAGTCTCAAGAACATGTTTAGCAAAAAAAAATAAAGTCACATAATAAATACTGTATGCCTCCATTTATATAACAATATGTATGGATCCATCTATATAACAAAACTAAAACACACTGTGCTTAGAATTGCAGGTAAAAAATAAAAATCATTTTTATAATTTTTTTTAGAAGAATACAGGCATGGTGGTGCATGCTTATAATCTCAGCACTTTGGAAGACCAAAGTGGGAAGATCTCTTGAGACCAGGAGTTTGACATCAGCCTGGGCAAAAACAACAAGACCCTGTTTCAACAAAAAAATTTTTTTATTAAGCCAAGAGAGGCTGGGTATGGTGTCTCATGCATGTAATCCCAGCACTTTGGGAGGCCAAGGCAGGCAGATTGCTTTGAGCTCAGGAATTCAAGACCAGCCTGAGCAACACGGTGAAACTCCCTACCAAAAAATTAGATAGGCATGATGGCTCACACCTCTAGTCCCAGCTACTTGGGAGGCTGAGGCTGGTGAATCACCTGAGCCCAGAAAGCAGAGGTTGCAGGGGGCAAGATCACATCACTGCACTCCAGCCAGGGCGACAGAGTGAGACCCTGTCTCAAAAAAAAAAAAAAAGCCAGGCATGGTGGTACCTGCCTATAGTCCTAGCTATTTGGGAGGCTGAGGTGGGAAGATAACTTGAGCCAGGAGTTCAGGGCTGCAGTGAGCTATGATCACGCCACTGCACTCCAGCCTGTGGGGAGCAGAGCTCTAGGGAGTAGAGACAGTTTGCTCCCTAGAGTATCTAAAAATATCTTCTGCCTTTTCTGTTTTTCATTCCCAGCTGCCCTTCACACCTAAAAAAGCTCTGTAGTCCCAAGGCCTGTCTACTCCTTTACTTTCCTTCCTTGCTCCCCCAGTTGCCTGCCATTGGCTCCAGAGACATGACAAGGCCATCTAGGAAAGAACACTCATCTCCTTTCAGTCTCTAGAATGGTGACACAAATTCTGCTATTAGTAGGTTACTCAAGCTGTGGAAACAGACTTTAACCACAGATTCTTATGCTATAAGGCAACATGGACCCCACAGCCCCTCTTTACTTTCTCATTTGGACTCTTATAACAGCCACTTGACTAGCCTCTGTGCTTCTAAAATGCATGCCTGTTCCTATCTCTCTTTCATTTAAAACCCTTCACTTGTTCCTCCTCACTGTCTCCAGAAGAGGTTAAAACTGGGAACCACTGGATCAACTTGGTCTACAGATGTACTAATGTGTTTTGTTTGTACACATGCTTAAAATAAAAACCAAAAAAACAAAAACTCTGGGTTAACTTTTTTCTTGAGACAAGCTCTCATTCTGTCACCTAGGCTGGAGTGCAGTGGTGCAATCCCGGCTCACTGCAGCCCTGACCTCCTGGGCTCAGGTGATCCTCCGACCTCAGCCTCCCAGGTAGCTTAGACAACAGGTACAGGCCAGCATGCCAACCAAATTTTTTTGTATTTTTTTGTAGTGACACGGTTTCTTGGGATAACATTTTAAACCTGGGAGATTTTAAAGAGAAGCTGGAAGTCCAGATTATTATCTGGACCATCCTGGTCAACATGGTGAAACTCCGTCTCTACCAAAATACAAAATTAGCTGGGCGTGATGGCACGTGCCTGTAGTCTCAGCTACTCGGGAGGCTGAGGCAGGAGATTATTATCTGGATTTCCAGCTTCTCTTTAAAAACTGGAAGATTAATGAAAAATCACCTGTAGCTGAATCTACAGGTTAGATAGAGTCGCTGATAGAGAGCTGGCATCTACTTCAACATGGTCCCAATCACTCTTTTTTAGGCATTACATTTTTGGGTTTGAGGTTTTTTTTTTTTTTTTTTTTTTGAGACAGAGTCTTATTCTGTCGCTCAGGCTGGAGCACAGTGGTGCAATCACAGCTCACTGTAAACTCTGCTTCCCAGGCTCAAAATGATCCTCCCACCTCAGCCTCCTAAGTAGCTGAGACTACAGGCACATGCCACCATGCCTGGCTGATTTTTGTACAGACAAGGTCTTGCCGTGTTGACCATGCTGCTCTCGAACTGCTGGGCTCAAGCAATCCGCCCGTTTCAGCCTCCCAAAGTGCTAGTATTACAAGCATGAGCCACCACATCTGGCTTTGTTGTTGTTGTTTTTTCTTTTGAGACAGAGTCTCACTTTGTCGCCAGGTGCCAGGCTGTAGTGAAGTGGCGTGATCTCAGCTCACTGCAACCTCCATCTCCCAGGTTCAAGCAATTCTCCTGGTTCAGCCTCCCGAGTAGCTGGGACTAAAGGCACGTGCCACCATGCCCAGCTAATTTTTGTATTTTGATAGAGACGGGGTTTCACCATGTTGGCCAGGATGGTCTCGATCTATTGACCTCATGATCTGCCCGCCTCAGCCACCTGAAATGCTGGAATTACAAGCGTGAGCCACCACACCCAGCCCTGGTTTTGTTTTATAAGATAGTGTCTTGCTCTGTCCCCCAGGCTGGAATGCAGTGGTGCCATCACAGCTCACTGTAGCCTCAACCTCCCAGGCTCAAGAATCTTCCCACCTTAGCAACCCAAGTACCTGGAACTACAGGCACACACCACCATGGCCAGCTAATTTTTAAATTTTGTTGTAGAGAAAGGGCCTCCCTATGTTGCCCAGGCTGGTCTAGAACTCCTAAGCTCAAGTGATCCCGCTGCCTCCACGTGCTGAAGTGTTGCGATTACAGGCATGAGGCACCATGCCTAGCCAAAAATCTTTATCACTTACAGTGCCTGCCTTGTAACAGCAGTCAACATGTACTTGATGAATGAGTGAATGAGTGGTGGAGAAAATGAGATAATGAATGGCATATGGAGAACCAGTGCAAATAAGGTTAGGCAACAGTAGTGCTTCTGGTAACTCACATAGATTTCCATTTTTCGGTAGAGACCATAGTTGAGCAGCAAATTATGAGTCATGCGGATTCGGTGAGGCTTCATTGGGTGGCCTTGTCCATAATAGTAATTTCCAACATCCCCTGAGGAAGAGAGAGTGACAGCTTCACTAACACAGTTAGACATACACTCCCAGGAGAACCCAAGAATTTTTACAACAAACTCCCAGGCAAATTCTTTCTGGCTCATTTCTAATTTCCAAGATTCTCTCCTACCTTGAGAAAGGGTAACTCCAAAGAAAAAAAAAGCAGGGGACCCTGGTGAGGTCAACATCTAAATCTCAGTCTAGCTCACTTTCTTCTGGAACCCACAAACACTAGATAGCATGAGGGGTTCATTCCAAAGCTAGTGGGGAACAGCAGCCAGTGAAATGACTCACCTCACTATACCTCCAAGGAATTCCCTACCACAATAGAAAAATAGCCATCACTACTCAGAATTATTATTTTTATTTTTATTTTTTTAGACAGAGTTTTGCTCTTGTCGCCCAGCTGGAGTGCAATGGCATGATCTTGGCTCACTGCAACCTCTGCTTCCCGGGTGTCTCCTGCCTCAGCCTTCCGAGTAACTGGGATTACAGATACCCAAACCACCATGCTTGGCTAATTAATTTTTTTTTTTTTTTTTTTTTTTTGAGAGAAAGTCTCCCTCTGTTGCCAGGTGCCAGGCTGGAGTGCAGTGGCGTGGTCTTGGCTCACTGCAACCTCCGTCTCCTGGGTTCAAGCAATTTTCCTGCCTCAGCCTCCCAAGTAGCTGGGACTACCAGTGCACATCACCACACCCAGTTAACTTTTGTATTTTAGTAGAGACGGGGTTTCACCATATTGGCCAGGGTGGTCTCGATCTCGTGACCTCGTGATCTGCCCGCCAAGGCCTCCCAAAGTGCTTTGGGAGGCTCACACCTGGGATTACAGGTATGAGCCACCACACCCAGCCTAATTTTTGTATCTTTAGTAGAGACAGGGTTTCACCATGTTGAGCAGGCTGCCCTCAAACTGCTGACTCAGGTGATCTGCCCGCCTCAGCCTCCCAAAGTGCTGGGATTATAGGCATGAGCCACTGCGCCTGGCCCTATTCAGAATTATTATAAACCACAGTTCATCTCTTACATGTTGTAATACTTATGGTATCAAAGCACATTCACTTCATTTTCTTTTTGGATCCTCACAGTAACATGGGTAAGACAGGGAATATTATTCTCACCTCATAGATAAGAAAACTAAACCTTATCACAGGCCGGGCGCGGTAGCTCACGCCTGTAATCCCAGCACTTTGGGAGGCTGAGGCGGGTGGATCACTTGAGGTCAGGAGTTCGAAACCAGCCTGTCCAACATGGTGAAACCCTGTCTCTTAAAAAAAAAAAAAGAAAGAAAGAAAACTAAACCTTATCACTTGCTTCATCTATAACACTAGCCTTCTAGTTGGTCCCTCTACCTTCAATACACATTACAGCCAAACTGTCACCAGAGTTGTTTTCCTAATCCACAACTCTGATAACATCGTTCCTTTGCTCAGAAAATCCTTATGGCTCCCCATCCCCTACAGGATAAAGAGTAAAGAATAACTTTATAATAGAGATGGGCATGGTGGCATGAGCCTATAATCCCAGCTACTCCAGAGGCTGAGGCAGGAAAATCACTTGAGCCCAGGAGTTTTTGAGACTAGCCTAGGTCTCAAAAATTTAATTCTAATAACTTCAGAACACTGGCATTCAAGGACTTTTTCTTTTCTTTTCTTTTTTTTTTTTTTTTTTTTTTGGAGATAGATCTCAATCCGTTGACCAAGCTGGAGTGCATTGGCGAAATCTCAGCTTACCACAACCTCCACCTCCCGGGTTCAAGTAATTCTCCTGTCTCAGGCTCCCAAGTAGCTGGGATCACAGGCATGCACCACCATGCCTGGCTAATTTTTGTATTTTTAGTAGAGATGGAGTTTCACCTTGTTGGCCAGGCTGGTCTCAAACTCCTGACCTCAGGTGATCTGCCCGCCTCAGCCTCCCTAAGTGTTGGGATTACGGGTGTGAGCTACCACGCCCAGCCAGCATTCAAAGACTAAGGACTTTCTTTTTTTGAGACGAAGTCTCATTCTGTCACCCAGGCTGGAGGGCAGTGGCACGATCTTGGCTTACTGCAACCTCTGCCTCCCAGATTCAAGTGATTCTCCTGCCTCAGCCTCCCAAGTAGCTGGGACTACAGGCATGTGCCACCACACCCAGCTAATTTTTGTATTTTTGGTAGAGATGGGGTCTCACCATGTTGGTCAGGCTGGTCTCAAACTCCTGACCTCACAATCCGCCTACCTCGGCCACCCAAAGTGCTGGGATTACAGGCATAAGCCATCATGTTGGCCTCAAGGACTTTCTTAATCTGCCTTTCCAGCTTCATCTCCTGCTACCATCCTTTCCCACAACACACACACACTCACTCTCACACACTCTCTCTGTCTCTCTCTCTCTCTCTCTCACTCTCGCTCTCGATCTTTTTGCTCTAGACTGGAGTAAGCAACCTATGGCCCTTGGGCCAAATACAAGTAGCTGCCTGTTTTGGTAAATAAAATCTTATTGGAACACAGCCATGGCCATTCATTTACATCTCCTCTATGACAGTTTTCACACTACAGTGGCAGAGCTGAGTAGTTTAGTTGCCACAGACACCTGTGCATATGGCAAAATAAAGTGTAAAATATTTACTATCTGGCCCTTTACAGAAAAAGTTTGGCAACCCATGCTCTAGACATAGCAGAATATGATCAGTATCCTGAACATGACATTCTCCTTCACACCACAGTATCCTTTGTGCAGACTGTTCCTTTAACCTGAAATGTCCTCCTTTCTCTGATGATGTTCATATTACAAAGCCCACCTAGCTCCAAACCCTTTCTTGATCAAATAAATGGTCTTTTCCTCTACATGCAATTTATATATAGCACTTCATTAATTTTTTTTTTCTTCAGACAGAGTCTTGCTCTGTCGCCCAGGCGGGATTGCAATGGCACTATCTCGGCAGCTCACTGCAACCTCCACCTCCCAGGTTCAAGCCATTCTCCTGCCTCAGCCTCCCAAGTAGCTGGGATTACATGTCTGCACCACCACATCCAGCTAATTTGTGTATTTTAGTAGAGGTGAGGTCTCACCATGTTGATTTTTGCCAGGCTGGTCTCGAACTCCTCACCTCAAGTGATCTGCCCACCTTATCTTCCCAAAGTGCTAGGATTGCTTTATATCAGAATTATTCACATGACTATATCCACAAGATTAGGTACCCCTTGAAGGCAAGGATTAATATGCCTTGTATATCACAGAGGCTAAATAAAGATTCAGTTAATTGAATTGAGACTCGGAGAAGTTAAGTGCCTGCTTAAGATCACATAGCTAATGGATGATCTGGGAGTCCACTCTTCTGACTCCAAATCCAGTATGCTAAAAGCTATATTGGGTTTCTCAGGTACCTACTTCAGTTTGCACTTAAGCTAGAGGGCTGTATGGCTCTACCTGGTAAAAAGTCCCTTGAACAACGTCGCAAAATCAAGTAAACTACACACCCAAAGGTATCTCCTTAAAGGTCCATTCGGATGAAGCATGGGCCTTGATCCCTAGCAACTCCCTTGCCTATCAAGCCTGGATCCAGCCAAGGCTCAGACCTGGGGAACTGAGATATCTTACCTAGAAGGTTAAGGGAATAACTGAAGTGAGGGTAGTGAGGGTGGGGCTCTGAGACACCAGCCTTTTATTTTCATGTTTTTTTGTTTGTTTGTTTGATGTTTTGTTTCTTTGTATCTGCCTTGTTGCCCAGGCTGGTTTCAAACTCCTAGCCTCAAGAGATCAGCCTTCTAAAATGCTGGGATTACAGGTGTGAGCTTCCAACAGTGCAGGCCAACTATCCTTTTCTTAACAGTTTTTAATTAGTTTGCCAATCTGTGCTGTGTGTATTCCTATGCAGTGACTAATGCTATGACGGAGAGTACACAGCATGAGGGACACTGTCTACGTCCTTAGAATTCCACCCTGGATCCTCTTCTCTATATAACTTCTTGGGTGACTGCATCCCTTATGACTAAATTTACTATAATTAAAATAAAGATATATCTCTATATCTTAATCAGGTTGCTGAGAGACTTTAAAAGAAATCGTCCTTTTTATTTAGGTACTATTTTATTTTTTACTTTTATTTATTTATTTATTTTGGAGACAAAGTCTCTCTCTGTCGCCCAGGCTGGAGTGCAATGGTGCGATCTCAGCTCACTGTAACCTCTGCCTCCTGGGTTCAAGCGATTCTCCTGCCTCAGCCTCCTGAGTAGCTGGGATTACAAACGTGTGCCACCATGCCTGGCTAATTTTGTATTTTTAGTAGAGACAGGGTTTCACCATGTTGGCCAGGCTGGTCTTCAAACTCCTGACCTCATGTGATCCGCCCACCTTGGCCTTCCAGTGTTGGGATTACAGGCGTGAGCCACTGGGCCTGGCCATACTTTAAACCCTTAAAGAGCTTTCCCATCATTATTCTCATAATAGGAACTCCTATCATTTTGATTTTATAGGAGAGTAATCTGAAATGTAAGGTGACTTGCCTGTTATTACAAAGCTTCTCAATGGCAGAGCCAAATCTGAGTCCCAAACTAATGACCTCACTGCAAAACTCAAATTTTCAAGGAAGAAGTCTGTGCCCTTATCTAAAGACTGAGGTCTATTTTTTCTTTGTTTTTTTTTTTTTTTTAAATAGAGACGGGGTTTCACCATGTTGACCGGATGGTCTCGATCTCTTGACCTGGTGATCCACACGCCTCAGCCTCCCAAAGTGCTGGGATTATAGGCGTGAGCCCCCGCGCCCGGCCGGTCTTTCTATTTTTTCTTCTCCTTTTTTGAGACAGGGTCTTGCTTTGTTGCTTAGGCTGAGTGTAGTGGCACCATTATGGCTCACTGCAGGCTCTACCTGGGTTCAAACCAGCTACCTGCCTCAGTCTCCCATCTCAGCCTCCTGAGTAGCTGGGATTACAGGCATGTGCTACCACACCCAGCTAATTTGTTTTGTTTTGTAGAGATGGGTACTCATCTCTACAGGCTGATCTTGAACTCCTGGCCTCAAGTGGTTCTTCCACCTTGGTCTCCCAAAGTACTGGGATTACAGGCATCAGCCACTGTGCCAGACCCATTTTTTTCTTCTTTTAAACTGAGAATGTTATCATAAAACTGTGCAAAATGATATGACTACAAAATCACAGGTTCCAGCCTCCAAATCATTCTCATCACTGCCCAGCAATCCTTCCAAATTTCTTTCCCTAGCCCCCGCTTTTGCAACAGCTATTTAAATCTCCTCTCTTCAAGATTCCTACTCTACCAACTGCCCTTCCCCATGCTCAGGAAAAAGAATATTTTCTTTCCTCATCTTGAGAACTCCCTCAACTTTCTCCTTATCTTCTCCTCTTCAAACTTACCTACATTTGAACTTTTCCTTGCCATTTACCCTGGCATCACAAAGAAACTTGTTGAAGGTTAGTGTCTCTACCTGGGCTCTGGTTTCCATTTCACTTGAGGAAGCTCCTGAGGAAGCTCCATCACTTCTAGTCCCTTTCCTGTATCTTCACCCTCTCCCTCTCTTCTGGCTGTTTTCCACAAAAATTATTTCAAGCTGGCCAGGTGCAGTGGCTCATGTCTGTAATCCCAGTACTTTGGGAGGGTGAGGTGGGTAGATCACGAGGTCAGGAGTTCCAGACCAGTCTGACCAACATGGTGAAACCCTGTCCCTACCAAAATACAAAAAAAATTAGCCAGGTATGATGGCGCACGCCTGTAGTGCCAGCTACTTGAGAGGCTGAGGGAGAATCGCTTAAACCTGGGAGGCGGAGGTTGCAGTGAGCCAAGGTTGCGCCACTGAACTCCAGCCTGGGTGACAGAGTGAGACTTCGTCTAAAAAAAAAAATTCCACTGTGGATACTCTTCTATGTAACTTCTTGGGTGATTGCATCCTTTATGACTAAATTTACTACAATTACAATTGCTATCAGCCAGGCATGGTGGCCCATGCCTGTAATCCCAGAACTTTGGGAGGTTGAGATGGGAGGATCACCTGAGTCCAGGAATTCGAGGCCAGCCTAGACAACATGGCAAGACCACATCTCTACAATAAACAAATAAATAAAGAAAATAAAATCACTATCCATATGTTGATTGATATGAGCTGAATATGTCCCCCAAAATTCATGTGTTGGAAACATAATCCCCAATGCCAATGGTGTGGGGAAGTGGGGTCTTTTGAGAGGTGTTTAGGTCTCAAGGGTGCTACCATTCTCACTAATACATTAATGGCCTTATAAAAAAAAAAAACAAAGAGTTCATCCATTTTTGCCTTTCCACCTTCTGTCATGTGAAGGCACTAAATTTAAAGCATCATCTTGGAAGTAGAGACCAGTCCTTCACCAGACACCAAATGCCGGCACCCTGATTTTAGACTTTCCAGCCTTGGACTTCTCAGCTGCCAGAACTATGAGAAATACATTTATGGTTTTGTATTTTTTTTTTCTTTTTTTATTAAGACAGGGTTTCACCATGTTGGTCAGGCTGGTCTTGAACTCCCGACCTATGGTGATCTGCCTGCCTTGGCCTCCAAAGTGCTTGGATTACAGGCATGAATCACCATGTCCGGCCTATGTTCTTTTTTTTCTGAGACAAGGTCTCACTCTGTACCCCAGGCTGGAGTGCAGTGGTGCAATCATGGCTCACTGTAGTGTTGACCTCCCAGGATCAAGTGATCCTCCCACTTCAGCCTTCCTACAGGCACATGCCACCACGCCCAGCTAATTTTTCTACTTTTTGTAGAGTCAGGGTATCCCTATGTTGCCCAGGTTGGTCTCAAAACTCCTGGGTTCAAGAGAACCATCAACCTCAGCCTCCCAAAGTACTGGGATTGCAGGCATGAGCCACCACATCCAGCAATTCCTGCTTTTTATAAACAGTATTCTGTTACAGCAGACTAAGAGACTGATGACTACCGGCCGGGCACTGTGGCTCATGCCAGTAATCCTAGCACTTTGGGAGGCCAAGGTGGGTGGATCACCTGAGGTCAGGAGTTCACGACCAGTCTGGCCATCATGGTGAAACCCCACCTTATAAAAATAAATAAATAAATAAAATTTTAAAAAAAGAGACTGATGACTACCAAAAATTTTCTATCTTTTTTTTTGCAACAGATTCTTGCTCTGTCACCCAGGGTGGAGTACAGGGGTGCAATCTCGGCTCACTGCAACCTCCACCTCTTGGGTTCAAGCGATTCTCCTGCCTCAGCCTCCCCAGTAGCTGGGATTACAGGCATGTGCCACCATGCCCTGGTGATTTTTTGTATTTTTAGTAGAGACAGGGTTTCATCATGTTAGCTAGGATGGTCTCCATTTCCTGACCTCGTGATCCACCCACCTCGGCCTCCCAAACAGCTGGGGTTACAGGAATGAGCCACTGTACCCGGCCAAAATTTCTATCTTTTAAACTGCCTACTGGATGCCTCTATTTGGATGTCCCCTAAACATCTTAACAGTTATCAATAGCTATTTCTAAAAAAACAAAAAACAATGGCTTAGGCGTGTAATCCCAGCACTTTGGGAGGCCGAGGTGGCAGGATTGCTTGAGGCCAGGCTCAGGAGTTCAAGACCAGCCTGGGCAATATATTGAGACCTCGTCTCTAGAAATTAAAAAAAAAAAAAGTTATCAACTGACATGGCATTCTCCAAACCTCTAAACACTCACTATCAAATTGCCCACACCAGAGGCTGGGCACTGTGGCTCATGCCTGTAATCCTAGCGCTTTGGGAGGCTGAGGCAGGCAGACCACTGGAGGTCAGGAGTTGGAGACCAGCCTGGTCAATATGGTAAAACCCCATCTGTAATAAAAATATAAAATTTAGCCAGGCATGGTGGTGCACACCTGTAATTCCAGCAACTGAGGAGGCTGAAGCAAGAGAATCCCTTGAATCCGAGAGGTGGAGGTTGCAGTTGCAGTGAGCCAAGATCATGCTACTGTACTCTAGCCTGGGTGACAGAGCTAGATTCCATCTCAAAAAAAAAAAAAAAAAAAAATTGCCCACACCAGGAACTTGGGATCCATGTCTTCTTCCTTACTGCTACAGTCATGAACTTCTTTTTTTGTTTGTTTTTATTTTTTTGAGACAGAGTCTCGCTCTGTCGCCCAGGCTGGAGTGCAGTGGCATGATATTGGCCCACTACAACATTTGCCTCCCAGGTTCAAGCGATTCTCCTGTCTCAGCCTCCTGAGTAGCTGAGATTACAGGCACGTGCCACCATGCCCAGCTAATTTTTGTACTTTTAGTAGAGACAGGGTCTCACCATGTTAGTCACGCTGATCTGGAACTCCTGACCTCATGATCCGCCTGCCCCAGCCTCCCAAAGTCCTGGGATTACAGGTGTGACCCACCTCGCCCAGCCTAATTTTTGTATTTTTAGTAGGGATGGGGTTTCACTCTGTTGGTCAGGCTGGTCTTGAACTCCTGGCCTCAAGAGATCTGCCTGCCTCAGCCTCCCAAAGTGCTGGGATTACAGGAGTGAGCCAGTGCACCTGGCCCCCATGACTTTAATTTCTAAGGTATAAACCTGATGATGTCACTAACCTGCATAAAACTTCAATCATTCACAAGTGCCCTCAATAAAGTCCAACTTCCTTGGGACAGCATGCCCAGCCCTTCATGGTCTGGTCCCTATTTACATTTTTTTTTTTTTTTTTTTGAGACGGAGTTTCGCTCTTGTTACCCAGGCTGGAGTGCAATGGTGCGATCTCGGCTCACCGCAACCTCCGCCTCCTGGGTTCAGGCAATTCTCCTGCCTCAGCCTCCTGAGTAGCTGGGATTACAGGCACGCGCCACCATGCCCAGCTGATTTTTTGTAGTTTTTAGTAGAGACGGGGTTTCACCGTGTTGACCAGGATGGTCTCGATCTCTTGACCTCGTGATCCACCCGCCTCAGCCTCCCAAAGTGCTGGGATTACAGGCGTGAGCCACCGCGCCCGGCTTTTTTTTTTTTTTTTTTTTTCAACAGAGTTTCGCTCTTGACACCTAGGCTGAAGTGCAATGGCGTGATCTCTGCTCACTGCAACCTCTGCCTCCCAGGTTCTAAAGGATTCTCCTGCCTCAGGCTCCAGAGTAGCTGGGATTACAGGCACACACCACCATGCCTGGCTGGTCCCTATTTATTTCTGCAGCCTCATTATTTGCAACTGTTCCCTTGTCCCTGCTCCCCACCTTCTACACTAGGCCCCCAAATCTATGCCTCAGCCATACTGTTACAAATGCCTATCTTTCTTTCTTCCTCTTTCTTTCTTTGAGACAGTCTCCCTCTTTTTTTTTTTTTTTTTTTTTGAGACAGAGCCTCCGTCTGTCACCCAGGCTGAAGTCCAGTGGCCTGATCTCATCTCACTGCAACCTCCACGTCCTGGGCTCAAGTGATTCTCCTTCCTCAGCCTCCCAAGTAGCTGGGATTACAGGCACGCGCCACCACCCATGGCTACTTTTTATATTTTTGTAGAGGCAGGGTTTTGTCATGTTGGCCAGGCTGGTCTCAAATTCTTGACCTCAAGTGATCCACTCGCCTTGGCCTCCCAAAGTGCTGGGATTACAGGCATGAGCCACCATGTCCCGCCAAATGATTGTTTTTCAAAGGTGTTGTCCTCTTTCTTGTCTCTGAACTTGCTGTTATCTTTGCCTTCCCCGTGCCTGGCTAACAACTCCTGTTTTTCAGGACCTAACTGAGATTGTCCTGAGATATCCCCTCCTTCGCTGACTCCTCAGGTGGAGTTCGGTGCCTCTACTCTGTGTTCCCCTAATACTCTGAACTCTGACACGGAGAGAACTTCGGTCATTGGGAAGGGTGACCCGATCATTCCCACGGCTCCAGCCCCTGCACACTTTCTGGAACACAGTAACCAGCTTGAGAGATCAAGTGAGAAGTGTGTTTTAACAGGTTGCATCCTTCTCCTTGCAACCCCAGGCGCCCCAACGTCACAGCAGCAACCGCAGGCCCCGCTCAGAAGCTGGGGGAGGGGAGGCGGGCGACCAGTCGTGCACGACTCTTCCCTCAGAAAAGATGAGGAAGGGACGGGGCAGGAAAGAGCTTTGGGTTCTCGGCAGGAAAATGTATCCTCGCAGCCGTCTCCATCAGATCCAGCCTCCCCGCTCGGACGCAGCCTCCCCTCTAGGAGTCCCACTCAAACTCTCCACATCAGACTTCTTCAGAATCTCTCCACCAAGATTACCACAGGCTTCCCCCACGCGATCCCCTCTTGGTCTCAGCCTCGATCTCCTTTTCTCGCAGCCTCCTCCCTCAGCCTCGACTTCCCCCTCGCAGCCTCCTCTCCGAGCCTCTCCCCAGCGCCTCAGCCTCCCGCAGCCTCCCCTCGGCGCTCCAGCCTCAGCCTCCAGGTCCGGGGTCCGGCCCGGCCCTGCCCCGCCCCCGCCGCGAGGACGGTGCTCACCGTCGTAGTAGTAACAGACTTTCCTCCGGGTGCCCTGCGTCTGCGCCATCTTGCTCGCCTCCCGTCCCTCCCGTCAGTCGGTCCGTCCGCCCTCCCGCCCGCGGCTCCGCTCGGCGTCCGACCCAGGGGGGAGGGGGCGGGTCTCCGGCCCGCCCCGCCCGTCCCCTCCTGGGCTCACCTATAGCCGCGCAGCCCGGGCACCGCTCCAGCCAATCAGCTTGCGCAGACACGGGCCCGGAACTCGGCAGGGGGCAAGGGCAGCCTGGAGAGGCGGCCGAGGGCCCCCTGGGCCTGTACCAAGGTCTGCGACAGATGGGTGGGGAGCCGCCCGGGGACCGTACCATCACTCCCGGGGGAGGAAAGCAGCTTGGTAAACTTAGGCCACTTCGTCGTGGGAAACGTGCTTGGAGATCGGAGGCCAACTTTCTGATTTTACGGAGAATAAACCGAGGCCTACAGGAGAAAAGTGACTTGCACAAGGTCACTCCGCCAATAAAAGGGCTGAACCTGGGTTAGAAAGCGAGTTTGTGACTGCAAAGGAGGGCTACAGACAAATAATTAAAAATTAAAAAGAAAAGCAACACGCGGGTTTGAAGAGGGAGAAACTGACCAGAAAGGGAAAGAAAACTAATGTTTTTTTCGAGGGGCTGCTGCGAGCCAAGTACTGTGCGACAGCTTTACCAATGTTATTTCAGTTATTCCTCAAAACAGCTCTCGGCCAAGGGTTTTTACTTCCATTTTACAGGTTAGGATAAAGAAGTTCGGACTTCTATGAATTACTCAAAGTTACACAAAGTAATTAAATTCAATTTTTCAGTTGTTCAGGGTTTTTTGAATGCCTTCTTTGCACCAGAGGCTCTGTAACAAAGTGGCAGAACCCACCCAGCCTTTCTGACTCCAAAACCTACCTCCATGATTCAGTCACCCAGGATGACTAAGTAGGAGTCTCTTTAGACAGGAGAAAATAAGATTATCCCATGATAGGAGGGAAGGTTTCTCAGCTTGGAAACTAATGACATTTTGAGCCGTGTAATTCGTTGTTATAGGACGCTGTTCTGTGCATAGGAAGTCTACAAGCATCTCTGGCCTCTACCCACTAAATGCCAGTAGCACCCTCCCCCCAGGCTGTGACAACCAAAATTGTCTCCAGACATTGCCAAGTACTGTGCAATAGCTTTACCATTGGGTTAGAGGGAAGATAAGCGGGGTGTAAGAGAGTGTAAAATTGACCCCAACTCTCCCATTGAGAACCACTCCACCAGATCATCAATTATCAACTGATCATCATTGAAACCTGAAAGACCAGGGTTGGGCAAGGTGGCTCACACCTGTGATCCCAGCACTTTTGGAGGCTGAGGTGGGTGGATCACGAGGTCAAGAGATCTAGAGTATCTGCCGGCGCAGTGGCTCACGCCTGTAATCCCAGCACTTCAGGAGGCCGAGGTGGGTGGATCACCTGAGGTCAGAAGTTCAAGACCAGCCTGGCCATCATGGAGAAACCCCATCTTTTAAAAAAAAAAAAAGAGAGAGAGAGAGAGATCTAGATTATCCTGGCCAACATGATGAAACCCTGTCTCTACTAAAAATAAAAAAAATTAGCTGGGCATCATGGTGCAAGCCTGTAATCCCAGTTACTCAGGAGGTTGAGGCAGGAGGAGAATTGCTTGTACCTAGGAGGCAGAGGTGCAGTGAGCTGAGATCGTGCCACTGCACCCCAGCCTGGGCAACAGAGTGAGTCTCTGTCTCTCCATCTCAAAAATAAAAGCACGAGCTTGATGATAAATAGTTACTAACACTCAGTTTCTTTTTTTTTTTTTTTTCTTTTTTTCTTTTACTATCTCCAGTAATTGGGTATAAGCAAAACAATCAGTTTCATTGTCTAAGAGCAGCAGGGAGTAGAGGGGACTCTGGCAAAGGTAGAGTTCATGCCCTACCTGGAGAGGTGGCCACTATTTACTATTCAACTCCATGAGGACAGGTAAGCCCAACATAGCTAAATCTTCGTGTTTTTTTTTTTCTTTGAGACGGAGTTTCACTCTTGTCACCCAGGCTGGAGTGCAATGGCATGATCTCAGCTCACCGCAACCTCCGCCTCCTGGGTTCAAGCAATTCTCCTGCCTCAGCCTCCCGAGTAGCTGGGACTACAGGCGTGTACCACCATGCCCAGCTAATTTTTGTATTTTTAGTAGAGACACGGTTTCACCCTGTTGACCAGGATGGTCTCGATCTCTTGACCTCATGATCCACCTGCCTCGGCCTCCCAAAGTGCTGGGATTGTAGGCTTGAGCCACTGCGCCCGGCCCTTTTTTTTTTTTTTTTTTAAGATGGAGTCTTACTCTCTTTTTTGCTCAGGCTGGAGTACAGTGGCACAATCATGGCTCACTGCAGCCTTGACTTCCTGGGCTCAAGCCATCCTCCAAGTAGCTGGGACTATAGGCGTGCACCACCACGCCCTGCTAATTTTTGTATTTTTTTTGTAGAGATGGGGTTTTGCCATGTTTCCCTGTCTGGTCTTAAACTCCTGGGCTCAAGCAATCTGCCTGCTTTGGCCTCCCCAAGTTACTGGGATTACAGGAGTCAGCCAACATGCCCAGCCCCTGTTTTTCAAGAGAAGGCAGAAATCCGGATTTTTATGCAAAATCTCCCGTTTTATAAATTGACTAACTCAATCTATTTTCGAGATAGCAGTAAGCCATCCTTTTAAAATGTAAGTCAGGGCCAGACATGGTGCCTCACACCTGTAATCTCAGCACTTTGGAAGGCTGAGGCAGACAGATCACTTGAGCTCAGGAGTTCAAGACCAGCTTGGGCAAAGTGGTAAAACCCCATCCCCACCAAAAATACAAAAAATTAGCCAAGAGTGGTGGTACGCACCTGTGGTCCCAGCTACTTAGGAGGCTGAGGTAGGAGGATTGCTTGAGCCCCAGAGGCAGAGGCTGCAGTGAGCTGAGATTTCGTCTTTTTTTTTTTTCGCTTCATTATCAATGCAGAGAGATTTCGCCTTTGTACTCCAACCTGGGTGACAGAGTGAGACCCCATCTCAATTAAAAATTAAAAAGCAAAATGAAATGTAAGTCATTTCATATCAGTTTTGCAGAGATACCTGCAAAGTTTCCTCAAAATGGCTTCTGCAGAGGCCACAAGGCCCCAAGCCTGTAGGATCTATCCCCCTCTCTCAGAGCTTGCCAGGTAAACTCCTGCCTCACCCTATTACCTTTGGCTGACTACCCCTCCCCACCACCCATAACAGGTGGCTCACCCCTTCACCTTGGAATCTTTGCTCAAAAACCACCTTCTCAATGAAGCCTTTTTTTTTTTTTTGAGATAGGATCTCCCTTTGTCGCCCATGCTGGAGTGTTGCAGTGGCATAATCATAGCTCAGGCAATCCTCTTGCCTCAGGCTCCTGATCTGCTGGGACTACAAGTGTCAGCTAATATGCTTGATTAAGTGTGTTTGGTTTTTTTAATTGTTATTTATTTATTTATTTTGAAACAGAGTCTCGCTCCGTCACCAGGCGCCAGGCTGGAGTGCAGTGGTGCAATCTCAGCTCACTGAAACTTCCGCCTCCCAGGTTCAAGCAATTCTCCTGCCTCAGCCTCCCTGGTAGCTGGGGCTACAGTCACGTGCCACCATGCCCAGGTAATTCTTGTATTTTTTTAGTAGAGACAGGATTTCACCATGTTGGCCAAGATGGTCTCAGTCTCTTGACATCATGATCCATCCGCCTCGGCCTCCCAAAGTGCTGGAATTACAGGCATGAGCCACCACGCCCAGCCTGTGATTGGTTTTTTAAAACTTTTTTTTGGAGACCAGGATCTTACTCTGTTGTCCAGGCTAGCCTTGAACTCTGGCCTCAAGCAAGTAGTCCCAGGTACTCGGGAGGCTGAGACAAGAGGATCATTTGAGCTGGAGAGGTCAAGGCTACAGTGAGCCATGATCATGCCATTGCACTCCAGCCTGGATGACAAAGTAAGACCCTGTCTCAAAAAAAAATAAAAATCTGAGGATAGTTACAGATTTCTTTGTTCCTCCTCCATTCCCGCTGCTTCATTTGATTAGTCTTTTTTTTTATAATTTTTTTTTTTTTTTTGAGACAGAATTTCACTCTTTCACCAGGCTGGAGTACAGTGGCATGATCTCAACTCACTGCAACCTCCGCTTCCCAGGTTCAAGCAGTTCTCTTGCCTCAGCCTCCCAAGTGGCTGGAACTACAGGCACGTGCCACCTTGCCCAGCTAAATTTGACTAGTCTTCAAAAAACAAAATCTGAGGTCAAATATAGCCCTTGAATCAGTAAAAAATGCTGTTGCCCTTTTATAATGGGGAGGAAGGTCCTGTGACACACCCAATCCCTAAGGGATTCCAGCTAGGAGTCACCCTGAATCCTTTGGGGAGGGGTGAGGAGCACTGTCCCATTTGAAGGGGTCTGCAAAGCCCATGCAGCAGGATCGCATGGACCTCCTCTTGACCACCAGCATCACCAGGGCTGGAAAATATCCAGATATCCACTCACCCCATCTTTCACCCCAACTCAGGGTAACCTCATTACCATTTTCTGAACCCCTACTGCCCACCCACAAAGAGTGAACATCAAAGAGATGTACAACAGTCATCAACAGACATTTATTGAGCTCCTAATGTGTGCCAGGCCAGGCACCAAGGAGGAGTACACAGAGGTAATAGATAAGGTCCTGGCCCTCAAGGAACTTCTGGATGATCTGAGAAAAGAAAAGTAGTTGGGCAGAAGCTTCTGTCAATCCCAGGCTTCTCCCCTCCCTCTGTGATTTTGGGAAATGGAAGAGCCAGAAAGGTGTACCTTGGACAGTGTCCAAGACATACATGCACAGGCTACACATGTACAAGACACATGTGCAGAGTCCACGCCATTACAGGACACACATACAGACACACGGTGGGTATGTGTCACACGTGGGCGGGATTCGTGTGCAGAGTCCATATGTGCATAGACCATGTGAGTATGGCACAAGAACTCCATCTCCCCAAGCCAGGCTGGAGAAATGGGGGGAGGACCCCAGGGCCTCTCAAGGCCTCTCAGGGCTGAGGCTGGTACTGGCCCTCTGTGGCTGTGAAGAAGTCCTCCAGCACACTGCGCAGGTAGTCAAAGGTGGGCCGGTCCTCTGGGCGCTCCTTCCAACACAGCATCATGAGGTGGTACAGCTCCTCCGGACAGTTGTCAGGGCGCACCATGCGGTAACCTCGCTCCAGGTTCTGAATCACCTCAGGGTTGGTCATCCCTAGGGGTTGACAGGAGAAAGGACATCAAGGCTCCAGGCACTGGAAGCCCGCAGGCAGGGGTAATGTTTGGAATATTTAACTGGCACAGTATAAGCACCAATCCAAAAGAATCCTGGTCTTCATCAATGGTAAGGCCACACTAGCGGTATTTGCTGAATGTCAGTCAGGCCACTTGTAGTGCCTGGTATAGATTATTCACATTTTTTTTTTGGAGAAGTTTCCCTGTTGTTGCCCAGGCTGGAGTGCAGTGGTGCAATCTCGGCACACTGAAACCTCCTCTTCCCAGGTTCAAGCGATTCTCCTGCCTCAGCCTCTCAAGTGGCTGGGATTACAGACATGTGCCACCATGCCCAGCTAATTTTGTATTTTTAGTAGAGATGGGGTTTCTTTATGTTGGTCAGGCTGGTCAGGTGATCCGCCCACCTCAGCCTCCCAAAGTGCTGGGATTACAGGCATGAGCCACCACACTTGGCCGATTATTTACATTTTTTTTAAAATTGTTTTACATAAGGGATCTCACTATGTTGCCCAAGCTGGAGTGCAGTGGCTGCTCACAAGCACAATCATAGCACATTGCAGATTTGAACTCCTGAGCTCAAGCAATCCTCTCACCCCAGCCTCCTAAATAGCTGGACAACAGGTACATGCCACCACGACCAGTTCCCCTGGTATAGATTAAATGTTCAATAATACACACATATTAGTTGTGGGACCTTGGGCAAGCCCAGTTTCCTTATTTAGAAAATAGAGTAGGGCCGGGCGCGGTGGCTCAAGCCTGTAATCCCAGCACTTTGGGAGGCCGAGGCGGGTGGATCATGAGGTCAAGAGATCGAGACCATCCTGGTCAACACGGTGAAACCCCGTCTCTACTAAAAATACAAAAAATTAGCTGGGCATGGTGGCGTGTGCCTGTAATCCCAGCTACTCAGGAGGCTGAGGCAGGAGAATTGCCTGAACCCAGGAGGCGGAGGTTGTGGTGAGCCGAGATCGCGCCATTGTACTCCAGCCTGGGTAACAAGAGCGAAACTCTGTCTCAAAAAAAAAAAAAAAAAGAAAAGAAAATAGAGTAAATAGCTGTTCCTACCTCACAGAATTTTTACGAGGATTGAATGAGATTGTGCACAGAAAGCATCAAAAATAGTGCACAGGCCAGGCATGGTGGCTCACACCTATAATCCCAGCACTTTGGGAGGCCAAAGCAGGCAGATCACTTGAGGCCAGAAGTTCAAGAGCAGCCTGAATAATATGGCAAAACCCCATCTCTACTAAAAATACAAAAATTAAGCAGGCATGGTGGTACATGCCTGTAGTCCCAGCTACTTGGGAGGCTGAGGCACAAGAATTGCTTGAACCTGGGAGGCAGAGGTGCAGAGTATTGTAGTGAGCTGAGACTGTGCCACTGCACTCCAACCTGAGCAACTCTAGCCAGACTCTTCTCTCAAAAAAAAAAAAAAATATATATATATATATACACACACACACACATACACACACACACACACACACACACGCGCACACACACACACACACACACACAGAGCTGGGCAACAGAGAGAGACTCTGTATAAAATAAATAAATAAAAGGCACCTGGGATTATTATTATTTGGTGGGAATGATGAGACGGTCAGGGCGCAGGGCAGGATGGGCACCCACAACCAAGGCAGTGGTGAGGTCTCTCCAGTTTTAAGACCAGGCACATGACATCCTGCATCAGGAAGCCACAGGGACCCTGGGCCTCAGCAAAGTAGACCTTGCTTGGGGTTGAGAAGGTTCACCAGGCCCCTCCATGATGCAGATGAAATAGTCTTTGAGGTGGTTCCCTCCTTTTATGCTAGTCCTGGCCCCTTTGGCAGGCTTTTGGCATATGGACCCCAAGAAGAACTGCTCTGGAGAACTGCATGATCACAGCAGTTACATAGCTCCCTCCTTCCCTGTTTCCAAATTGTCCGTGTAGTGTCTGGTTTTTCCTTCAGTCTTCTGAACAAAGACTGTGACAAGAAGTTCCCAAAGACCAAAATCTTATAGGGTACTGACAAAATAGAAGTTTTGCTCCTGCAAAGCTTGGGACTAAAGCCTTGGGATCAGGCAGTCCACAGAAACCCTTCTTCCCCAGGACTTGTGCAAGGGAGACCTCTACCTATGGGACTCTCACATGTTAAAATTAGGGCATTGGAGGACATAGGCCACAGAACTAAACACCCATGGCCAGAGTCAAGGGTGCAAGCCCACAGGGCCCACAGATCACTTTGGATTGGCCCTGGAGTGCGTTTATTTATTTATTTGTATGTATGTATGTACGTATGTATTTTCGATATGGAGTCTCACTCTATCGCCCAGGCTGGAGTGCAATGGTGAAATCTCGGCTCACTACAACCTCCACCTCCTGGGTTCAAGCCATTCTCCTGCCTCAGCCTCCTGAGCAGCTGGGACTATAGGTGCCCACCGCCACGCCGGCTAATTTTTCTGTATTTTTAGTAAAGACAGGGTTTTTGGCCAGGCTGGTCTCAAACTCCTGATCTCGTGGTCTGCTGACATCAGCCTCCCAAAGTACTGAGATTACAGGCGTAAGCCATCGTGCCCAGCCCCTAGAGTGCTTTTAAACAATTTGAATCAATCGCCAAAATTTGGAAAGGAACAAATTTTCCTAAAACTCCAAGTTTTGGCTTCTTTTAAAAAAACAAAAGATCAACTGGGAGGGTGGGGAGCATGCCTTAATTGCGGACATCTGCTGCACAGCTGCAAGTTTACCAAGGTCCCCATTTCTCCCCATTGTCTCCCTGACCCTAATGCTACATGTCAGCTGCCATTTATCATCATGCTTTCACTGCCTATTTTCTTCTAATAGGGACATTCCCTATGGAGTTGCCTCTGTGGGCACAGAGGAGGAGCAATGAGGACCCCTGGCAGGATAACTGGAGAATATTTCCAGCCCCAGCATTACCAGTGGACTCGGGTTGGGGCAAGCCCAGGGAAGGGAAGCCCCTTGGCTTTTCACCTGTCTCCAAGTTGTCTTTACCTTCCTACGAGCAAAGGTCTGTTCACCTTGCTCTGGGGATGTGGGAAGTTTCTACAAATTTAGCCACTGTGCTCCATGGCCTCCTTACTCCTGTCTTTGTGCTCCATTTCCTTTCCCCAGAGTTTCTTAGCAAGTTCATTAAAAAAAAAAAAAAAAATCCATCCCTGTCTTGGCTGAATCCAGGGGTAGAGGGTTTTGTCCAGGAGATAGTGAGGGGCGTCAGTGTATACTGACCATCTACTATGAGTCAGCCTCTTTTACAAATGATCTCTCAATTTTATCTCCCTCTCTCTTTTTTTTTTTTTTTTTTTTGGTGTTTTGCTTGTTAGTTTGTTTTTGAGGCAAGGTCTCCCTCTGTTGCTCAGGCTGGAGTGCAATGGAGCGATCATGGCTCACTGCACCCTGAAACTCCTGGGCTCAAGCAATCCTCCCACCTCAGCCTCCCAAATAGCTGAAACTACAGATGTGTGCCACCATGCCCAGCTAATTTCTATTTTATTATTTTATTTTATTTTTTGTAGAGATGAAGTGTCTCTCTCTCTCTCTCTCTCTCTCTTTTCTTTTTTTGAGACAGGGTCTTGCTCTGTTGCCCTAGGCTGGAGTGCTATGGCATGGTCTTGGCCCACTACAACCTCTGCCTCCCTGTGTCAGGTGATCCTTCCTTCTCAGCCTCCTGAGTAGCTGGGACTACAGGCGCATGCCACCAAACCTGGCTAATTTTTGTTTTTGTAGAGATGGGGTTTCAACATGTTGCCCAGGCTGGTCTCGAACTCCTGGGCTCAAGTAGTCCCCCACCTTGGTCTCCCAAGTTTCTGGGTGTAGGCATGAGCCACTGTACCTGGCCTAGTCTCTTATTTTTCATATCAGGAAACTGAGGCTCAGAGAAGTTAAGTGACTGGCCCAAAGTCATGATTGAGAAAGCTTAGTATGGACCAAACACTGTTCTAATCTCATATTTAACGATGGGAAAAGAAGGAATGATCAGTCAAATCCAAACAGAAACTTAGCAACAGTGGCGGATGTGCTAATAAAAGGTAGGCCTCGGGCAGGACGGGGGCTCACGCCTGTAATCCAGCACTTTAAAATGCCAAGGCGGGCGGATCACAAGGTCAGAAGATCCAGACAATCTTGGCTAACACAGTGAAACCCCGTCTCTACTAAAAACACAAAAAATTAGCTTGGCATAGTGGCAGGCGCCTGTAGTCCCAGCTACTCGGCAGGCTGAGGCAGGAGAATCGCTTGAACCCAGGAGGTAGAGGTTGCAGTGAGCCAAGATCGTGCCACTGCACTCCAGCCTGGGCGACAGAGCAAGACTCCGTCTCAAAAAAAAAAAAAAAAGAGATAGCCCTCTTGCTCCTGAGCTAGATCGTCTTCTACCATACTAGGCTGCCTGGGCCGGAACTAAGGAAAAGAGCTGGGGTTATTAAAGAGAGATACAGACAGAGATGGAAACCAGCCCTGGGAGATGTAGCATCTGCCTGAAGATGTTGGAGTCACACCCGTGAGTGGATAGAGGAGATGGAGCTATAAAGTTTCAGATTCTGAGACTGGAAAGAATTGAGTGGAAAGACATGGACTTACTACCCTTCCCATCACCCTTTCAGTTCTTGCCCTTGGCTCTGACCTGGGTAAGGGATGCGGCCATGGGTGACAATTTCCGTCAGCAGGATCCCAAAAGACCACACATCCGACTTGATGGTGAATGTCCCGTAGTTAATGGCTTCTGGTGCTGTCCACTTAATGGGAAACTTGGCCCCTATGGAGGAGGCAGAGTGAGGTCACTTGGGTCTACTGGGCCAGACCCTGTAGGGCCCAGACCATCCTTAAATCTCACACTTACCCTCCCTGGCTGTGTACTCGTTGTCCTCAATGAGGCGTGCTAGGCCAAAGTCTGCAATCTTGCAGCTGAGGGTGTCAGACACCAGAATGTTGGCGGCCCGCAGGTCACGATGAATATAATTCCGCTCTTCAATGAATGCCATGCCTTCTGCAATCTGCAGGCCAAACACAGATCAGCAGTCCTAAGCCAGATGTCCTCAAGCCACTGGCCTAATGCCCTTGCCCAGCCTCTCCCCAGTCTCCTTACTTGAGCTGCCATGTCCAAGAGTTTGTTGATGGTCAACTTGATGCCTGAAGGGGTCTTGAGAAAATCTACTAGACTCCCTGTGGGCAGAAGCAAGAGTTGCTGGCCCAAGTTCTCCCAGGGGGAGGTCCCCAGACCCTTCTCCTCCAACTGGGCATCTAGAAGTGTGACTGACATATAAAAGGAAAAGTGGGCTGGGTGCAGTGGCTCATGACTGTAATCCTAGCACTTTTGGAGGCCGAGGTAGGCAGATCATCAGGTCAGAAGATCGAGACCATCCTGGCTAACACAGTGAAACCCTGTCTCTACTAAAAATCCAAAAAAATTAGCTGAGTCCCAGCTCCTCCGGAGGCTGAGGCAGGAGAATCACTTAAACCTGGGAGGCAGAAGTTGCAGTGAGCCAAGGTTGTGCCACTGCACTCCAGCCTGGGTGACAGAGCGAGACTCCGTCTCAAAAAAAAAAAAAAAAAGGCAGCCAGGCGCGGTGGCTTACGCCTGTAATCCTAACACTTTGGGAGGCCAGGGTGGGTGGATCACCTGAGCTCAGGGGTTCAAGACCAGCCTGGCCATCATGGTGAAATCCCATCTTTAAAAAAAAAAGAAAAGAAAAGGAAGAGTGAAGAGTGAGAATGGAGGAGTGTGTGTTCAGGGTAAGGATGCCCAGGATATGTAAGGGTTTTTTCTGGAGGGGCTACAGTAGAGCATGGTGGGAGAGAACTGTAGGTTTTTCATCACCAATAAGGTAGAACCCAGACTCCTCAACTAGTATTCAAAGCTTTGCATGGTCCACACTGATAGCTTCTTCTCTTTCCCCCACTCTGCCTTGACTTCAAACACTAACAATTTTGAGATCCTACACTCAGACCACTAGGCTCTCACCCCAAAGCCTCTCTGCCTGCTAGAAAAATTCTACTTTTCTGGCCAGGTGTGGTGGCTCATGCCTGTAATCCCAGCACTTTGGGAGGCTAAGGCGGGCGGATCACCTGTGGTCAGGGGTTCGAGACCAGCCTGGACAACAAGGCGAAAATCTGTCTCTACTAAAAATACAAAAATTAGCTGGGCGTGGTGGCATGTGCCTGTAGTCCCAGCTACTCAGGAGGCTGAGGCACGAGAATCACTTGAACCTAGGAGGTGGAGGTTGCAGTGAGCTGAGACCTCACTCCAGCCTGGAGGACAGAGTGAGACTCAAAAGAAAAAAAAAAGGCCGGGCGCGGTGGCTCAAGCCTGTAATCCCAGCACTTTGGGAGGCCGAGGCGGGTGGATCACGAGGTCAAGAGATCGAGACCATCCTGGTCAACATGGTGAAACCCCGTCTCTACTAAAAATACAAAAAATTAGCTGCGCATGGTGGTGCGTGCCTGTAATGCCAGCTACTCAGGAGGCTGAGGCAGGAGAATTGCCTAAACCCAGGAGGCGGAGGTTGCGGTGAGCCGAGATCGCGCCATTGCACTCCAGCCTGGGCAACATGAGTGAAACTCCGTCTCAAAAAAAAAAAAAAAAAGATACACATGACATCATCTATTTGCCATTTCCCATTAGCCAATGAACAGCTTGTTTCTCTTCCTGGAAGAGGAACAGATCTTACACTCTCTAAGAATCAGAGCCAGATAACAGCAACAAACTTATTGATCAGTTACTATGATAGCCATAGTATTTTGTGTGTGTGTGTTTTTGAGACAAGGTCTCTTTTCTTTTTTTTTTTCCGTTTTTTAGGGACAAGGTCTCAATCTGTTACCCAGGTTGGAGTACAGAGGTGCAATTATAGCTCACCTCAACCTTAACCTCCTTGACTCAAGTGATCCTCCCACCTCAGCCTCCCAAGTAGCTGGAACTACAGGCATACACCACCACACCTGGCTAATTTTTTAAAATTTTTTGTAGAAATGAGGTCTCGCTATGTTGCACAAACTAGTCTTGAACTTCTGGACTTAAGTGATCCACCCACCTTGTCCCCCCAAAGTGCTGGGGTTATAGGCTTGAGCCACTGCACCTGGAAGTTGGCATAGTTCTAATTGTTCTATATGTATTAATTCTTTCATCCTCACAAGACCCTATGAGGAAGTCACTAATGCATTATTGTAGTAGGAAACCACAGCAGAGAGACATGATGTAATTATCATGAAGCCATACAATCATGATGCCAGCACTTTGGGAGGCTGAGGCGGGTGGATCACTTGAGGTCAGGAGTTCAAGACCAGTCTGGCCAACATGGTGAAACCCCATCTCTACTAAAAATACAAAAATTAGCCAGGCGTGGTGGCAGGCACCTGTAATCCCAGCTACTCAGGAGGCTAAGAGAGGAGAATTGCTTAAATCCAGGAGGCAGAGGTTTCAGTGAACCGAGATTGCACCACTGCACTCCAGCCTGGGTGACACAGTGAGATTCCATCTCAAAAAAAAGAAAAAAAAAAAATCATGAAGCCAGGATTCTGACTCAGGCAGTCAGACTCTAGTGGCCTTTATGAATACTCTGTATTATTTCTGGTGAGCCCATTTATATTTCTGCTGTTATACTTGGGGAAACTGAGCACCAGAGACAGTACAGACTCTTGGCCTGTCACACAGCAAATTAGTGTGAACAAAGCTGAGGCTAGAAACTCGTATCCATCTTCCTGGGGCTCTCACTCTGTCCAGTAAGAGACCAGGAGGGGTGCAGGGATAGGGGGCTCACTCAGAACTGAGAAAGAGGGCTTCCCAAGGCTCAGGGGCAGAAGGGAGAGAAACGGGCCTGGGGACCCACTCGCTTTCTGAGATCAAGCATCCTGAGATCAAGGTAGGACTTTGAAGAAGGCAAACAGAATGGTAGGTCAGGGAGGACTGGGGTGAATGGTCTTCCAGAACATTCTTGCCACCTTAGGCTGGCCCCCAGACAGGATCAGAGGATACACCTTCTTCTCATGTCTGAAGGTCAGTCTTTAGGGGCCAGGAAAGCTCAAGAAACCCTTCCTGCTTGAGCTTTGAGCCAGAAGAAAAGGTGTATTTCCACCCTCCAGCAGGGAAGGCGGGGAGAGCAGAGTCCCCCCCCGGCGGCGGCAACTCGGGCGGCACCCACCATTCTCCATGTATTCAGTGATGATGTAGATGGGCTCCTCAGTGACCACAGCGTAGAGCCGAACCAGCCGCTGGTGTTGCAGCTGCTTCATGAGGTTGGCCTCCGCCAGGAAGGCATCTGGGGACATGCTGCCCTGCTTCAGGCTCTTCACCGCCACCTTCGTGTGCTCGTTGTAGTACCCTGGGTCAGGGGAAGGAAGGAGTGGGAGGGTCACCAGGCAGCTGTCCAGGACTCTCACCACCTCGGCAGCCCCTCCCGTTCCCCTCTTCCCAGGCAGTCCTGGAGGCCACACTCACCCATCCACACCTCCCCGAACTGTCCAGCCCCCAGCCGCTCCACCAGCTTCAGCGTCTCCCTGGGAACCTCCCACTCGTCCTCCCACCAGGGCTTCTGGGGCTTCTGGGTCTGACAGGGGCGGCTCAGCCGTGTGCACAACCCATCTGAAGCATCTGCGAGGACAAGGGAGTGGGGAAGGCGGTTTCGTATTGAAACCGCCTCCACCACTTCTCCAAGCCCCCATCTAGGGGAAATGTGCTAGCAAAAACCACCTCCTCCACTTCTCCAAGCCCCCATCCAGGGGAAGTGGATTAGCAGGCAGGTGTGGGGCTGTCACCCAAACACTTGGGGCCGTAGGGTGCGGCTCCACACCTCACTCACTGCGAGGAATGGAGGAGCGAATTGAAAGATGGTTGGGGGACACCCGAGGGGGACTGAGGGAAGATGGGCTGATAGGGCACGGGGAAAAGGTGCCTCCAGGCTCACTGGTGTAATGGCGGACCAGTTCATGTAAGCCGGGAAAAGTGATTCGCGGGGAGATGTAGAAGCCACCGTTGTCCAGATTACGGATCTTGTAATGTTTCACCACCTCTCCCTGGTTCTGGTCGAAGTCCCGGACCGACAGTGAAAACGATCCTGAATGAATGAATGGATGGATAAAGAACGCAGAGTCTGGCCGGCCACCACGGCCCCCACCTCGGGCTCACCCTGCGCGCCCCACTCCAGCTCACCCCACGCCCCCACCTCGGACTCACCCCACGCTCCCCGCTCTAGGTCACCCCGCGGCCCCCAACCCCGCGCCGGGTCGAGGCCGCCGCCCGCTCACCCGCGGTGCTCTCGCTCTCCCGGATGAGGAAGGAGCCGTGAGTGTTCCCGGGCGCCAGGAGCTGCCGCTCCGCGTCCTTGCGGCTCAGGTTCTTGAAAAACCAGCTGTGCAGGGCGGAAGCGAACGCAGGCCGTGGGCTGCCGTCGAATCTTCCTCCGTGGCCCTCAAGACTTCACCGCCACCCCAGGCCCACTCCCTGCTCCAGGATCCCTAGATCTGCTCCCATCCCCCCTCCATGACAGGACCCCACTCACGGTTCGGGCTCCAGGCTGTTTGCTTTGGCCACAAAATTGAAGGGGATGAAGCCTTCCTGGCCCGTGGTCAGGGACTGCGCCTTCCACCACTCGCCGTTCCTGCGCCACGGAGGCGGGTCAGTGCGGCCCACTCAGCCGTCGATCTGAGGCCACCCCTCAAAGACCCCCCCCAACCCTTAAGCCAGCCTCCCCGAACCCTGGCTCGCACTCCTGAGCCTCGAATTTTGTCCCAAGGGCGGCCACCCTAGCCGGTCAAGGGCCGCAGGAGGGCTGCGATACGGGAGATTCCCGCTCCCTCACGGACTCCCCAGAGCGAGGTGGTCAGGGACTCACTGCTCCAGGATGCGGAGGTGTTCCCCCTTCTCAAAGCCCAAGTCTCCGTCGTGAGAGGGCTCGTAGCTGTGCAGGGCGATAACCAGGTTGTCTGTAAAGACAAGGGGCGTCAGGGAAAACCGGCCTGAGATGGGCAGGCAGCCTGGAGTTACGCGGCAGGCGACAAGGAAGGCAGGACAGGGGAGAGAATAAGTGGGGAGGAGGTGGAAGCCGATAGCCAGGCCTTGTTTTTCAAGCCCTGCTGCCTGGGGTCACCTTGCAGTGGGGAGGCCGGCGGATTGGAGCCCTCGTAGCGGACCAGTGGGTCCCGCACCTCAGAGCCGTTTCGGAAGAGCAGCTGTAGGGTGGGGGTGAAGAGTGGAGTCAGAGAGCAGAAGACTGGGTCAGACCCTCGCCCCCTTCCCCTCTGTTCTCAGCCTCTCCAGCCTGGTTGGGTCTTATCCCTGAATTGACCAACTATTTGCTGTGTGATCTTAGGAGAGTCCCTTTCCCTCTCTGGGTCTCTTTTCCTTTCCTGTATCCCAGGGGAGAGGGCCACTCTATTCTTTCAAGGGCCTGTAGTGCTGGTCATTTCTTCCTCCTGGGTTGCATGGTCTACCCAACTCCCTCACCAAGGCCCCTGTCTTGCCTCTTACCGTGGCCTTGCCATCCAGTGGGACTATGGGATAATGGCAGTTCTCACACACATCGATGTTCTCCATCCAGTCATCTTCCGGGTGTGAGCTGCAGCCACAGCCCATGGTCCCTGAGGGAATGGAGAGGGGGCTGAAGGGGCTCCCCCAAGATCTGCTCCCCCAGCATCAGACATCATGGGGCCTTGCCCTGGAAAGTTCCAAAAGTACCTGAGATCGTGAGATCCTGGGATCCCCATTCACCAGCCACAAAAGATAAAACAGGGGGTCCCAGCTCCAAACCGGTGCTCCCTCTGAGCCCTCAGGGTACAAGTAAATTCACACAAGGCCCCTGAGCCCTAGCCCCACCCTCCCACCTGGGATGGGCAAACCGCCACAGGCACCTTTGTTAGTCTAGTTACCCACTTCCTGCCTCTGCCCCCTCCCTTTCCTTCTGCTGGTACCGTGTCTGCAGGGAGGACTACCTCCTAAAGATGACACACACTTCCCCAAGCCTGGGGGAGACCTCACTCCATCAGACTCTCCCTTACTGGAGAGATGTGCACGCCCCACCTCCTTTTCTAATTCCTCTGTCTAGCTGAGGAGGCTGAGAAAGAGACTTCCACTCCCAAGGTCTGCCATCAGGCCCCGCGTTCCCCACACATCCCCACAGTCACCTCACAGCGTTTCTTCCAACACGGGCCTGCTCCTCCCCAGCACAAAACCCCCCAGTGGCTCTGTGGGGCATAACTTTTTTTTGTTTATTTGCCTGTTTAAGCAGTGGAACTTTTTTGTCTGATGAAATCAAGCAGAACTCCATAGACAAGGTGATAAAAGTGGGCCTGTCTTGCCTGAAGCAGAGTGAGGGCCTTGCTTTGAAGCTCCCGGAGTCCCCACAGCTCCTCCTTCTCTAGGGCAGCTCCCTAGAGTGCTTGGAAAGCCCTGTCCTCGAATAAAGTTTAATGTTCCATGCATTCCAGACCTCACATATCAAGATCAAATCTACCTCGGAAGTCCATTCTGCTACACACACACCCTCTCACACACACTCACACATACTCTATACACACACACACCCTACACACACACAGGCACCCACTACCCCACCCCACACACAGAGGCATCCACACTCACACACACAGAGGCAGGCACACACACACACTCTCTCTCTCTCATACACATACACTCTCTCTCTCATACACACACATACACACACACATACACACAGGCACCTCCACCCCACCCCCCACACAGATGAATCTACACTCACACATGCAGGCACACACACACACACACACACACTCACATACACACAAACACTCACCCCCCCACAGGCATTCCTCCACACACACACTCACACACAGACTCATCCCCCCAACACACAAGCACCCCACCACACACGTACTCACATAAACACATACACTCATCCCACGCACAAGTACCCAAACACACAGACACACACACACACACTCACACAGGTATCCACACACATATTCACATACACACCCTATACACACAGGCACCCACACCCATGAACACACACCCACATATACACACATACACAGGAACCAACACCCACACAAATGCACTCATCCAACACACACTCACACACACATTCCCCCTCCCATACACACATTCATACACACACAGGCATCTCCACACTAACACAAACACATACGTCACCCCCACACACTCACCCACACCCATACATGCACACACACACACACGCACACACACACACAGCCTGTGTTCTGAACTATTTTTGCCTTTCCCAAACACCCCATGCTATTTTCTTACTTCGTGCCTTTGTACTTGTGGTTCCCCGTGCTTTGAAATGCTCTCTCTCTCTCTCTCTCTCCCTCTCTCCCTGTCTCTCTCTCTCTTTTGAGACAGGGTTTCCCTCCCTTGCCCAGGCTGGAGTGCAGTGGCACAGTCCCTTTAGACCTCCTGGGCTCAAGCAATCTTCCCACCTCAACCTCCCCAGGAGCTGACACCAAAGGTGTGCACCATCATGCCCAGCTGATTATTTTTTCCTAAAGATGAGGTCTCACTATGTTGCTCAGTCTGGTCTCAAACTCCTGGGCTCAAGCAATCCTCCTGCATTGGCCTCCCAAAGTGCTAGAATTACAGGCATGTGCCACCATGCCCAGTTGGCATGCTCTCTTTTGTCCACCTGCTGAATTCTAACAGCTTCCAAGCCTCAACTCAAATATTACTTTTCTTTTTTTTTCTGCAACCTCTGTTTCACAGGTTCAAGCAATTCTCCTGCCTCGGCCTCCTGAGTAGTTGGGATTACAGGCATTCACCATCATGCCTGGCTAACTTTTGTATGTTTAGTGGAGACAGGGTTTCACCATGTTGTCCAGGTTGTTCTCGATTTCCTGGCCTCAAGTGATCCTCCTGCCTCAGCCTCCCAAAGTGCTGGGTTTATAGGCATGAGCCACTGCAGCTGGCCTAAATATCACCCAGTCTGTGAACACTTCACAATGCTCTTTGCTTCCTTCTCGCCCCAGCCTCCTACAACATTCTATTCAGAGCACAATCATCAATTTAGGCACAGAGATCCATGATTACTGATTAACATGTCAGCCCCACAGTCCCACTGCCTCTCCCATACCTCTGATGAGACTGGGGGTTCATCAAGAGCATAAGCTGTACTTTATTTGTCTGAAAGACCCCAGCACCCAAAATTAGTTAATCAATGTCAACTGGAACATGAAGTGTTAATGCACAGGGTCTCGAATCTGCAAAGGTCTTAGAAACCAGCAAGCTTGCCAGGCACAGTGGTGCACACATGTAATCCCAGCACTTCGGGAGGCTGAGGCGGGTGCATCACCCGAAGTCAGGAGTTCAAGCCAACCTGGCCAACATGGTGAAACCCCATTTTTACTAAAAATACAAAAAATTAGCTGGGCATGGTGGGACGTGCCTGTAATCCCAGCTACTTGGGAGGCTGAGGCAGGAGAATCGCTTGATCTTGGGAGGTTGCAGTGAGCCAAGATGTCGCCTTTGTACTCCAGCTTGGGCAACAAGAATTGAAACTCCATCTCAAAAGAAGAGAAAGAAACCAGTAGGCTAGGTGCTGTGGCTCATGCCTGTAATCCCAGCACTTTGGGAGGCTGAGGTGGACGGATCACAAGGTCAAGAGTTCATGACCAGCCTGGCCAATATTGTGAAACCCTGTCTCTACTAAAAATACAAAAATTAGCCGGGCATGGTGGTAGATGCCTGTAATCCCAGCTATTCGGGAGGGTGAGGCAGGAGAATTGCTTGAACCTTGGAGGTAGATGTTGTGGTGAACCAAGATGGTGTCACTGCACTCCAGCCTGGTGACAGAGAGAAACTCTGTCTCAAAAAAAAAAAGGAAAAACCAGCAAGCCTAATCTCCGATGTATTTTTTGTTGATTTATTTTTGAGATAGACTCTCACTCTCTTGCCCAGACTGTAGTGCAATGACCCAATCCTAACTTACTGGAATCTCAAACTCCTGGGTTCAAGTAAACCCAGGCCGTAACTCAGCCTCCTGGGTAGCTGGCACCATCACACCCAGGTGATTTTTTATTTATTCTAGAGATGGGGGTCATGCTATGTTGCCCGGACTGGTCTTGAACTCCTGGCCTCAAGTGATTCTTCCTCCTTGGCCTCCCAAAGTGCTGGGATTACAGGCATGAGCTGCCATGCCTGGCTAAACCTCTGATTTTAGATGAGCAAACTGAGGCCCACAGAGGCATGCGTAAAGTCACATAACCTATCTGGGGTAGAGTAAAGCCGGAGTTGCTGGCCAGGTGTGGTGGCTCACATCTGTAATCCCAGCACTTTGGGAGACTGAAGAAGTAGGATCATTTAAACTCAGGAGTTCCAGACTAGCCTGCGCAACATAGTGAAACCTCATCTCTAGAAAAAAAAATTTAAAAGGCCGGGTGCGGTGGCTCAAACCTGTAATCCCAGCACTTTGGGAGGCCGAGGCGGGTGGATCACAAGGTCAAGAGATCGAGACCATCCTGGTCAACACGGTGAAACCCCGTCTCTACTAAAAATACAAAAAATCAGCTGGGCATGGCTGCGCGTGCCTGTAATCCCAGCTACTCAGGAGGCTGAGGCAGGAGAATTGCCTGAACCCAGGAGGCGGAGGTTGTGGTGAGCCGAGATCGTGCCATTGCACTCTAGCCTGGGTAACAAGAGCGAAACTCCGTCCCAAAAAAAAAAAATTAAAAATTAGCCAGGTGTGGTGGTGCATGCCTGTAGTCCCAGCTGCTTGGGAGGCTGAGGCAGAAAGATCACTTGAGCCTAGGACTTCAAGGCTGCAATGAGCTATGATTGTGCCACTACACTCCAGCCTGGGTGACAAAAAAAAAAAGCAGGCCGGGCACAATGGCTAATGCCAGTAATCCCAGAACTTTGGGAGGCCATGGCAGGTGGACCACCTGAGGTCAGGGGTTCAACACCAGCCTGACCAACATGGAGAAACACTGTCTCTACTAAAAATACAAAATTAGCCGGGCGTGGTGGCACATGCCTGTAATCCCAGCTACTCGGGGGGCTAAGAAAGGAGACTTTCTTGAACCCAGGAGGCAGAGGTTGTGGTGAGCTGAGATCGTGCAATGGCACGATCTCAGCTCCCCCCTGATAAAAAAAAATAAACCCCATCTTCAGAAGAAAAAGGAAAAAAAAAAAGCAAGCAGGCTGGGCACAGTGGCTCATGCCTGTAATACCAGCATTTTGGGAGGCCAAGGTGGGTAGAACACTTGGGGTCAGAAGTTCGAGACCAGCCTGGCCAACATGGTGAAACCCCCTTCTCTACTAAAAATACAAAATAATAATAATAATTAGCTGGTATTGTGGCATACACCCGTAATCCCAGCTACTTGGGAGGCTCAGGTAGGAGAATCGCTTGAACCCAGGAGGTGGAGGTTGCAGTGAGCCGAGATCCTGCCACTTCCACTACACTCTGTACCCCAACCTGGGTGACAGAGACTCCGTCTAAAAAAAGAAATCGAATTCATGCTGGGTGTAAGCGGAGGCGGAGAGCAGTGGAAGTTTCTCATTAGCAAAAATCAGAAGACTGGCCCCAAAGTTAAAGAGACCTAAGTTCAAACAGTGGTTTTGACACTTACTGTATGGCTTTGCTGAAATCATTCCTCCTAAGCCTCACTTTTCCTTTCTGTCAAATGGGCTCTTCATCCATTTATTGTAAGCTCCATAAATGTTAGCTTAGTTTAGTGCTTAGAAACACTTTCTCCAGTGCATATTCTGTCTACTGACTCCTGCTTTGGAAAGTGGGAGAACGGGACTGGATAATTAATCTCCTTTGCTTTAGACTTTCCTTCTTTTCTTTCTTCTTTCTTTCTTTCTTTCTTTTCTCTTTCTTTCTTTCTCTTTCTTCTTTCTTTCTCTCTCTCTCTCTTTCTTTTTTTTATAGACAGAATCTCGGCCAGGCATGGTGGCTTATGCCTATAATCCCAGCACTTTGTCTTATTTTTTTTTTTTAGAGACGGGGTTTCACCCTGTTGGCCAGGCTGGTCTTGAACTCCTGACCTTAGGGGATCCACCCACCTTGGCCTCCCAAAGTGCTGGGATTACAGGCGTGAGCCACCTCACCTGGCCAATCCCAGCACTTTGGAAGGCAGAGGCAGGCAGATCACAAGGTCAGGAGTTCCAAACCAGCCTGGCCAACATGGTGAAACCCCGTCTATACTAAACATACAAAAGTTAGTGGGACGTGGTGGTGTGTGCCTTAATCCCAGCTACTCAGGAGGCTGAGTCAAGAGAATTGTTTGAACCTGGGAAAAGATGTAGTGAGCATCCTGTTGTTTTTGATATTCATAGAGCCTTGGGAAACCACAGGTTGGTTGTGTTGTAAAGAGAATATCAACATCAGATGGAATGTGGACTTAGACCAGTAAGGTCCCTTCCACGATTGACATTCTTGGAGGCTTTAGCAAAAGGCAAGAGAAAGATTGTAAAGGTTTGAGGTTAAGAAGAGGGAATGTATAGGAAGAAGGGAGAGCTGGAGAAGAAGAAGGAGGAGAAGGTGAAGGAAAGTGAGGGGGAGAGGGAGGGGATGGGAGAGGAGGGGGACGGGGAGAAGGAGGAGAAGGAAAGGGTATAGTAGCTCAGGCCTGTAATCCCAGCACTTTTGGAGGCTGAGGCAGGAGGATTTCTTGAGTCCAGGAATTAGAGATCAGCCTGGGTAACATAGTGAGGTCTTATCGCTATAAAAAATTTAAAAATAGGCCGGGTGCGGTGGCTCACGCCTGTAATCCAAGCACTTTGGAGGCCAAGGCAGGCAGATCACCTGAGGTCAGGAGTTCAAGACCAGCCTGACCAACATGATGAAACCCCATCTTAAAAAAAAAAAAAAAAGAAAGAAAGAAAAATTAGCAGGGCAAGGCCGGGCATTACAGGTGGCTCACACCTGTAATCCCAGCACTTTGGGAGGCTGAGGAGGGTGGTTCAGGAATTCAAGACCAGCCTGGCCAACATGGTGAAACCCCGTCTCTACTAAAAATACAAAATTTAGCCAGGTGTGGTGGTGGGTGCCTGTAATCCCAGCTACTCGGGAGGCTGAGGCAGAGATTTGCTTGAACCCAGGAGGTGGAGATTGCAGTGAGCCAAGATTGTGCCACTGCACTCCAGCCTGGGCAACAGAGCGAGACTCCATCTCAAAAAAAAAAAAAAAAATTAGCAGGGCATGGTGGTGCACCCCTGTAGTCCTGGCTACTCGGGAGGCTGAAGGGGGAGGATCACTTGAGCCTGGGAGGTTAAGGCTGCAGTGAGCCGTGAACATACCACTGCACTCCAGCCTGGATGACAGAGGAAGAGGGAGACACCCTGTCTCAAAACAAGGCTGGGTGCTGTGGCTCATGTCTGTAATCCCTTTGGGAGACCCAGGCAGGAGAATTGCCAGGAATTTGAGACCAGCCTGGGCAACATAGCAAGACTCAGTCTCTATTTAAAGGAAAAAAAAGAAGAGGAAGAGGAAGAAGAAGAAGAAAGAAGAAAGAAGAAAGAGGAGGCGGCAGAAGAGAAGGGTAAACTAGAGTGCAACAGAGAGAACAGGGCAGTAGAAGGGGCAGAAGGAATCTAGATTGGAGATTATAGGGCTGGAAGCTGGTCCCTGGTCCAGGCTGCGGTCAGGTGGGGAGGGAAAAGGAGCCACAAGGCCTTGGGCTGGGATCCAGGAGAGCATGCAAAGCAGGTCCTATATCCTGGACTGAATTTAGAACCAGAAAGTCCCTGACTTAAGACTGGGCCAAGGGCCGGGCGCGGTCCTCCAGCCTGTAATCCCAGCACTTTGGGATGCCGAGGCAGATGGATCACAAAGTCAGGAGTTTGAGACCAGCCTAACCAATATGGTGAAACTCCATCTCTACTAAAAATACAAAAAAAATTAGCTGGGCATGTGTGGCGCCCCCCTGTAATCCCAGCTACTTGGGAGGCTGAGGCAGGAGAATCGCTTGAAGCCGGGAGGTGGAGGTTGCAGTGAGCCAAGGCCACTGCACTCCAGCCTGGGTGACAGAGCAAGACAGCAAGACTCCATCTCAAAAAAAAAAAAAAAAAAAAAAAAAAAAAACTGGGCCAAAAGTGAGAAAAAGTAAGGCAATGTTAAATTAAGATGAGAGGAACTCTAGCTTTTCAGGGTACCTGACCCCTGCTGTTTCCTTCATGGGCCCCCAGCTGCAGGCGACAGATCTTGCCCTCTATAAGCATGTGAGCTGTGGAGGATAGGGCCTGGCAGCAATCGTAAGACCACAGAATCTGGCAATGCCAGAAAATTTGGTGATCAGACAGTCCCAGCCTGAAGTTTACATGCTCCCAGGAAGTCCCAGACTAGTGCCAGAGGCCTCTACATTATTTCAATATTTCAAAAATCTGAAAGGAAATTGTACTATACTTTGTTTCTTATTTTGACAAATTGTATTATTTATTTCTTCAATGCATACTTAATTAAATCTCTGATTACGATTTATTTTTGTCTTTTTTTTTTAATAAGACGGGGTTTCACCATGTTGGTCAGGCTGCTCTTGAACTCCCGACCTCAGGTGATCCGCCCGCCTTGGCCTCCAAAGTGCTTGAATTACAGGTGTGAGCCACCACGCCCGGCCTATTTTTGTCTTTTGAGACAAAGTCTCACTCTGTCGCCCAGGCTGAAGTACAGTGGCGCCATCTCGACTCACTGCAACCTCAGCCTACCAGGTTCAAGCGATTGCCTACCTCAGCCTCCTGAGCAGCTAGGATTACAGGAATGTGGCACCATGCCCAGCTAATTTTTGCATTTCTTTTTTTTTTTTGAGACAGAGTTTCACCCTTGTTGCCCAGGCTGGAGTGCAATGGCACGATCTCCGCTCACTGCAACCTCCACCTCTCGGGTTCAAGCGATTCTCCTGCCTCAGCCTCCTTAGTAGCTGGGATTATAGGCATGTGCCACCATGCCCGGCTAAATTTGTATTTTTAGTAGAGACTGGGTTTCTCCATATTGGTCAGGCTGCTCTCAAACTCCTGACCTCAGGTGATCTGCCCACCTTGGCCTCCCAAAGTGCTGGGATTACAGGCATGAGCCATCCCACTCGGCTAATTTTTTTGCTGTCGTTCATTTTGAGATGGAGTCTCACTCTGTCACCCAGGCTGGAGAGCAATGGCGTGGTCTCGGCTCACTGCAACCTCCGCCTCCCAGGTTTAAGCGATTCTCTTGCCTCAGCCTCCTGAGTAGCTGGAACTACAGGTATGCACCACCACACCCAGCTAATTTTTGTAGTTTTAGTAGATATGGCATTTCACCATGTTGGCCAAGCTGGTCTCGAATTCCTGACCTCATCATCTGCCTGCCTCAGCCCCCCAAAGTTCTGGGATTATAGGCATGAGTCATCTCGCCCAGCCAACTGGTCAATTTTTGTATTTTTAGTAGAGATGGGCTTTCACCATGTTTTCCTGACCTTAGGTGATCCACCTGCCTCGGCCTCCCGAACTGCTAGGATTACAAACGGGAGCCACTGTGCCTGGCCAAATCTTTGATTGAAATTTAAACTTGAGGCCAGGTACGGTGACTCACACCTGTAATCTCAGCACATTGGGAGGGTGAGGAGAGAGGATCACTTGTGCCAGGAGTTTGAGACTAGCCTGGGCAATGTGGTGAGACCAGCCTGGGCAATGTGGTGAGACCCTTTCTCTGTTAAAAAAAATTTTTTAACATGAAAACAAGAAAATTGGCATCTAAATGAGGTAACTTAGTGGGTAAAAACTTTAAAATCATGAGATCCATGGGGGGAAGAGGGAGTGTAGAACAGAGAATGGCAAACGACACCTTGTCTTCATGAGAGTTTAGGAAACACTAATACGACTCACCAGCCTCATTTTAAAGATGGAGAAGCCGGAGAAAAAGAGAGGTTAAGTGATTGTCCCGATAACATACTGAGGTTCCTGGCAGACGCAAAATTCAAATCAAAACCTTACATCCTTTTTTATTTTAGATGAGGTCTCACTATATTGTCCTGGCTGGTCTCCAACTCCTGGGCTCAAGTGCTCCTCTCACCTCAGCCTCCCAATAGCTGGAACTGCTGCACATGCTTGGCTTGGCTCCTACATCCTTTTTTTTTTGACGTGGAGTCTTGCTCTGTAGGCTGCAGTGGCACGATCATTGGCTCACTGCAGCCTCTGCCTCCTGGGTTCAAGTGATTCTTTGCCTCAGCCTCCCGAGTAGCTGGGATAACAGGTGTGCGTCATCATGCCTTTTTTTTTTTTTTTTGTATTTTTATTTTTGTGTTTAGTATTTATTTTGTATTTAGTATTTGTATTTTGTATTTTTAGTAGAGACAAGGTTTCGCCATCTTGGCCAGGCTGGTCTTGAACTCCTGACCTCGTGATCCACCCGCCTTGGCCTCCTAACGTGCTGGGATTACAGGTGTGAGCCACTGCACCTGGCCGGCTCCTACATCCTTTATCAAGATCCTCTCCTATATCTTTCACTCCCTGGGAAGTCTAAGGGTGGAGAGCCAGGGCAGAGAGGTCTCGGAGAATGTGAGACAGGAAGGCAGGTCTGACAGGGCAGGGTCCATTTCCCATAAAAAATGTGACCCCTGTGTTGTTAACAAAGGCTTTTCTCTCCAAGACAATCCTCCCTCTACCCAGAATGCATGTTACTGGGTATATATTCACCTGACTGGTGAATGCAAGTCTCTGCATATGAAAGCATACGAAGTGAGCACTGTGATTAGGGGTGCATATCTGTGGGTTTGTGGGAGTCTGTGTGTGCAGAGGGATATATAACAGAATGAGATCATTATAGCAGCGATTGTCCCTATGTAATTGTGAGGTCACATAGGCACACATCTGTTTATACAAAATGTGGGTCTCATTCCCATCCTTTCCAGTCTTTTTTTTTTTTTTTTTGAGACCGGGTCTAGCTCTGTCGCCCAGGCTGGAGTGCAGTGCAGTGGCACTGTCTCAGCCCACTGCAAACTCTGCCTCCCAGGCTCAAAGGATCCTCTTACCTCAGCCTTCTGAGTAGTAGGGACTACAGGCCCATGCCCCCAAGCCTGACTAATTTTTATACTTTTTGTAAGGATGGGGTTTCACCATGTTGGCCAGATTGGTCTTGAACTCCTGGGCTCAAGCAACCTGCCACCTTGGACTCCCAAAGTGCTGGGATTATAGGTGTGAGTCACTGTGCCCAGCCTTTTATTTTTATTTTTTTGTAGAGACAAGGTTTCACCATGTTGCCCAGGCTGGTCTCAAATTCATGGGCTCAAGCAGTCCTCCCACCTCAGACTCCAAAATTGTTGGGATTGTAGGCATGAACCTCCATGCCCAGCCTAATTTTTATTTTATTTTAATTAATTTATTTATTTATTTTGAGATGGAGTTTCACTCTTTGTTGCCCAGGCTGGAGTACAGTGATGCGATCTCAGTTCACTGCAACCTCTGCCTCCCGGGTTCAAGTGATTCTCCTGTCTCAGCCTCCCAAGTAGCTGGGACTACAGGCATGTACCACCATGCCCAGATAATTTTTGTATTTTTGGTAGGAGGGTTTCTTTTTTTTTTCTTTTAAAGATGGGGTTTCACCATGTTGGTCAGGCTGGTCTTGAACTCCCGACCTCAGGTGATCTGCCCGCCTTGGCCTCCAAAGTGCTTGGATTACAGGCATGAGCCACCATGCCCGGCCTAATTTTTGTATTTTTAGTAGAGATGGGGTTTCACCATATTGGTCAGGCTGGCTTCGAACTTCTGACCTCAGGTGATACGGCCACATCAGCCTCCCAAAGTGCTGGGATTACAGGCATGAGCCACCGTGCCCAGCCTATTTATTTATTTTGAAACAGAGTCATGCTCTGTCTCCCAGGTTGGAGCGCAGTGGCACAATCGTGGCTCACTGCAACCTCCGCCTCCCGGGTTCAAGCAATTCTCCTGTCTCAACCTCCCAAGCAGCTAGGATTACAGGCGCACACCACCACGCCCGATAATTTTTATTATTTTTAGTAGAGATGGGATTTCACCATGTTGGCCAGGCTAGCCTCGAACTCTTGACCTCAGGTGACCTGCCCTCCTTGGCATCCCAAAGTGATGGGATGACAGGCATGAGCCACTGCACCTGGCCGGTGGCCTTTTTAAATCAGCATAAAATGCTCTGTGGAACACTGGCAGCCTTGAGTTTGACCGAGAACTTTACAGGCCCTAGTCAGAGGCAGCCTCAAATCTACAAAATTCTTACTCCTGACCTTGGATTCCTAAATTGGGAGAAAAGAGTGTCCTGTTTCATTCACCCCAGAATCTGCCCTCATTGCTGGTTCTGGGAGCCCTGGGGATTCCTTTCATCTGTTTTTCTTTTTCCACTTTTTTCAGACAATGAGAAATTTATATTAAGCTTTAATTTTGATTTTCTTTTTACTGACCTCATTTATTAACCTGGTTAGATTATGTTGGCTACTCAGCAATCTTTTGTCAAACTAAGACCAGAAGGAGTCTGGGTGTGGTGGCTCACACTTGTAATCCTAGCACTTTGGGAGGCTGAGGCAGGAGGACTCCTTGAGCCCTAGAGTTCAAACCTAGCCTGGGCAACATGGCAAAACCCCATCTCTACAAAAAATACAAAAATTAGCCAGGTGTGGTAGCATGTGTCTGTAGTCTCAGCTACTCGGGAGGCTGAAGTGGGAAAATCACTTGAGCCTGGGAGGCAGAGGTTGCAGTGAGCCATAGTTGTGCCACTGCACTCCAGCCGGGGTGAAAGAACAAGACCCTGTCTAAAATATATACATATAAAATTAGCTGGGCGTGGCCAGGCACGGTGGTTTACACCTGTAATCCCAACATTTGGGAGGTCAAGGCGAGTGGATCACTTGAGGTCTAGATTTGAAGACCAGCCTGGCCAACATGGTGAAACCCTGTCTCTACTAAAAATACAAAAATTAGATTGGATGTGGTGGCTCGCGCCTGTAATCCCAGCACTTTGGGAGGCCAAGGCGGGCGGATCACAAGGTCAGGAGTTTGAGACCAGTCTGGCCAGCATAGTGAAACTCTGTGTCTACTAAAACTACAAAAAATTAGCTGGGCATGGTGGCATACCAGGCTCAGGCAGGATAATTGCTTGAACCCAGGAGGCAGAGGTTGCAGTGAACCAAGATCATGCCACTGCACTCCAGCCTGGGCAACAGTGCAAGACTTCATTATAAAAAAAAAAAAAAATACAAAAATTAGCTGGGTGTGGTGGCGAATACCTGTAATCCCAGGTACTCAGGAGTCTGAGGCAGGAGAATCTCTTGAACTGGGGAGGTGGAGATTTCGCCACTGCCCTCCAGCCTGGGTCACAGAACAAGACTCTGTCTCTCAAAAAAAAAAAAAAGAAAAGAAAAAGAAAAAGAAAAAGACTCTGTCTCAATAATAATAATAACAATAATAATAATAATTAGCTGGGCATGATGGCGTGTGCCTGTAGTTGTAGCTACTCAGGAGGCTGAAGTGGGAGGATCGCCTGAGCCCAGGAAGTCAAGGCTGCAGTGAACCTTGATCATACCACTACATACCAGCGTGGGTGACAGTGAGACCCTGTCTCAAAAAAATAAATAATTAAATTTAATTTAAAAATTTGTAAGTGGGCTGGGCACAGTGGCTCCCGCCTATAATCCCAGCACTTTGGGAGGCCGAGACAGGCGGATCATGAGATCAGGATATCGAGACCATCCTGGCTATGGCGAAACCCAGTCTCTACTAAAATACAAAAAATTAGCCGGGTGTGGTGGCACACGCCTGTAGTCCCAGCTACTCAGGAGGCTGAGGCAGGGGAATCGATTGAATCTGGGAGACAGAGGTTGCAGTGAGCGGAGATCGTGCCACTGCACTCCAGCCTGGCAACAGACAGAGCAAGACTCCGTTTCAAAAAAGAAAAAAATTTGTAAGTTAAGATTTTTCTCCCCCAACTATAGACCTATTGATTTATGAACATTCTGTCCAAAATGTGTGCCAGGTTCTTGCCTGAGTTTCTTGGGCCAGTGCTTCACATCAGGAACAGGCCGGTGGCTGGATGCGATGGCCTGTAATCTCAGCATTTTGAAGCCAAAGTGGAAGGATCACTTCAGGCCAGGAGTTCAAGACTAGCCTGGGCAATATGGTGAGACCCCCCCCATCTCTACAAAAAGTACAAAATGTAACCAGGTGTGGTGGTGCATGCCTGTAGTCCAACTACTCGGGAGGCTGAGGTGGAAGGATCACTCGAGCCCAGGATGTTGAGGTTGCAGTGACCCAATATTGTACTCTAGCCTGGGGGATAGAGCAAGAACCTGTCTCAAACAAAACAAAACAAGCAGCCGGGCGCGGTGGCTCAAGCCTGTAATCCCAGCACTTTGGGAGGCCGAGGCGGGTGGATCACAAGGTCAAGAGATCGAGACCATCCTGGTCAACACGGTGAAACCCCGTCTCTACTAAAAATACAAAAAAAAAAAAATTAGCTGGGCATGGTGGCGCGTGCCTGTAATCCCAGCTACTCAGGAGGCTGAGGCAGGAGAATTGCCTGAACCCAAGAGGCGGAGGTTGCGGTGAGCCGAGATCGCGCCATTGCACTCCAGCCTGGGTAACAAGAGCGAAACTCCATCCCCAAAAAAAACAAAAAACAAGCAAAGCAAAACAAAAAACATCAGGCAAGACTATATACTTCCTTCGGGGGTCATTTTTATAGTTCAGTTTCTCTGAACATGTAGAGCACAAAAAGAAAAAAAAACCACATAAGCAGGCTATTCTATGCTGACCGTTGTGCTCTAGACCAACCTGGTGGCAAAATCTCTCAGAAATCATTTAAAATGGCTGAGCCTGGCCTGGAGGCTCACGCCTGTAATCCTAGGCCCTACGTGGGAAAATCACTTGAGCTCAGGAGTTCGAGACCAGCCTGGGCAACGTAATAAGACCTAGTCTCTAAAGATAAAAATAAAAGCAAAATTTAAAAAAAAAAGAAAGAAAACATTTAAAGCATTTTCTTGGCCTTTGCTCCTGATGCAGACATGATTAATGACAAAGCGGCCCATGTTTAATAAAGAGCCTTAGCTATGCATGCCCACATAGAACCCTCATCACAATATCAAGCATCAGGGTTAGCAGGCATGGTAAATTATTTATTTATTTATTTATTTATTTATTTTTTGAGACGGAGTTTCGCTCTTGTTACCCAGGCTAGAGTGCAATGGCGCGATCTTAGCTCACCACAACCTCCGCCTCCTGGGTTCAGGCAATTCTCCTGCCCCAGCCTCCTGAGTCGCTGGGATTACAGGCACGAGCCACCATGCCCAGCTAATTTTTTGTATTTTTAGTAGAGACGGGGTTTCACCGTGTTGACCAGGATGGTCTCGATCTCTTGACCTCGTGATCCACCCGCCTCGGCCTCCCACAGTGCTGGGATTACAGGCTTGAGCCACCGTGCCTGGCCTATTTCTTTATTTTCTTTCCTTCTTTCTTTCTTTCTTTCTTTCTTTCTTTCTTTCTTTCTTTCTTTCTTTCTTTCTTTCTTT
>NW_022437002.1:4266299-4281728 GCF_009761245.1 Sapajus apella | reverse complement strand
TTCTTTCTTTTCTTCCTTTCTTTCTTTTTCTTCTTTCTTTCTCTCTTTCTTTCTTTTTTTGAGTCAGGGTCTTGTTCTCTTGCTGTCTTGCTCTCTTGTGCCACTGGAGTGCAGTGGCACAGTCACAGCTCACTGAAGCCTGGACCTCCCGGGCTTAAGCAATCCTCCCACTTCAGCTTCCTGAGTAACTGGGTCTGCAGGAGTGTGTCACCATGCCCAGCTTTTTTTTTTTTTTTTTTTTTGAGATGAAGACTTCCTCTGTCCCCCAAGCTGGAGTGCAGGGGCGCAATCTTGGCTCACTGCAACCTCAACCTCCTGGGTTCAAGTGATTCTCCTGCCTTAGCCTCCTGAGGAGTTGAGACTACAGGAATGCACCACCACATCTGGCTAATTTTTGGTAGAGATGGGGTTTCACCATGTTGACCAGGGTAGTCCAGAACTCCTGTCCTCAAGTGATCTGCCTTCACTGGCCTCCCAAAGTGCAGAATTACAGGCACAGCATGAGCCGCTGCGCCCAGCCTCCAGCTATTTTTTTTTCTTTTCTTTCTTTTTTTTTTTTTTCCTGAAAAGCTGTGCATGAGAAAGCCTGGCTAATTTCCGTATGTTTTGAATTTTTGTAGAGACAGGGTTTTGCCATGTTGCCCAGGCTAGTCTCAAACTCCTGAACTTAAGCAATCCACTGCCTCAGCCCCCTAGGGTGCTGGGATTACAGGCATGGGCTACCATTTCTAGTGGGTAAATCAGGATGTGTCCTGGGCTACCTCCTTTTCATATTTGTTTATATACATAGTACTTTTTTAAAGACAATATCTTACTCTGTCACCCAGACTAGAGTGCAGTGACACAATCACGGCTCACTGCAAGCTTGACCTCCCAGGGCTCAAGTGACCCTCCCGCCTCAGCCTCCTGAGTAGCTGGGACCACAGGCACACATCACCAACCCCAGTTAATTGTTTAATTTTTTGTAAAGATGGGCTCTCCCTATGTTGCCAGACTGGAATTGAACTCCTGGGCCCAGGCAGTCCCCTTGCCTTGGCCTCCCAAAGTGCTGTGATTATAGGTGCAAGCCACCACGCCTGGCTTCAAACCTTCTTTGAATGAACTCTGTGGCCTCTTGACACAGAGAACAAAAACATTAAGCCTCATTTTATATGCAAACAAAACGGATTTATTTTCACAAATTGGGAGTGGCTTGAACATAGAACTCATTCTGCTAGTTAAGTGTCGCTATAAATAAGAGATATAGAGCAATTATTCTAATTGGTATTTTAGTAGAAGTTCCCCAACCAGTAAAGTGAGTGTGCTTGATAAACCCTTTTACTGAGTCTCCTCCCTTGGGTACCTTGGTGTGCTTTTTGCGTCGTGAGAATTTTATCAGGATGGAGCCTTACCTACAGCTTGGTAATCCACACCGTTTTATGAAAGTTTCTGAGAGTCTGCCAGTTCTAGAGGCTCAGTTCACCATGTCCATGTCATGGCAACCCAAGTTCAATCCCAGGTTTTCCCAATCACTTGCTGGCAGAAGGGCACCAGGCGTGGTGGTTCATGCCTATAATCCCAACACTTTGGGAGGCTGAGGTGGGCAGATACTTGAGCCCAGGAGTTTAAGATCAGCCTGATCAACATGGCAAAACCCCGTCGATACAAAAAAATACAAAAATTAGCCTGACATGATGTCCTATGCCTTGGGAGGCTGAGGTGGGAGAATCACCTGAGCTCGGTGAGGTCAAGGCTACGGTTAGCCAAGGTCGAACCACTGCACGCCAGCCTAGGCAACAGAGCGATACCTGCCTCAGAAATAAAAACAAGGCCAGGTGCAGTGTCTCACGCTTTGATCATGAGGTCAGGAGGTCAGGAGTTCGAGACCAGCCTGACTAACATGGTGAAACCCCATCTCTACTAAAAATACAAAAATTAGCCGGGCGTGGTGGTGCGCCCCTGTAATCCAAGCTATTCAGGAGGCTGAGGCAGGAGAATTGCTTGAACCTGGGAGGCATGCAGTGAGCCAAGATCATGCCACTGCACTCCAGCCTGGGCGACAGGGCAAGACTCTGTCTCAAAAAAAAAAAACAAAAAAACAGAAGACTTACTGGCAGAAGGCTGTTGGGCAGGTCACTAAACCTCTGCGCTTCCCTCAGTTCCTTCATCAGCAAAATGACAACGAAAGTAAGACTTGCCTCTAGGGCTGGCTGTTGTGAGCATTATATGTGATATATAGATGATCTCATAAAATAAAATGCTTAACATAGTGCTTGCTACATAGTAAGGACTAAATAAACACTGGCCTTAAACATCTTTCAGGCTAAAATAATTGATCATTTTCTTTCATGATTTTTGGCACTTCCACAGGCTTTTTTCACCTTTGATATATTAACCTAAAATGGAAACTTTACTACCATAAATGGAAAACCAGAATCATGAGACATAAATAGAAGTGAAACAAAAGCACACACTGAAGTAAACACATAACATTTGTAATTGTTCATTCATTATCCCCTAAGATCACTCACACAGCTGAGTGGTGTGCAGGTCATATTTTAGGGAATGCTGCAGTGCGAGAGAGAATTTGGGGCTTAGGCTGCTGCTTGTGGATTAGAGGAGCTGGCCTGTTGACAAAAATGTAATGGGTGAGGTGGGAGGATTGCCTGACACCACAGTGTGAGAGCGGCCTGGGGAAAATGGTAAGACCTTATCTACAAGCAGATTTTTTTTTTTTTTTTGAGACAGAGTTTTGCTATTGTTGCCTAGGCTAGAGTGAAATGGTGCAATCTCAGCTCACTGCAACCTCCACCTCCTGGGTTCAAGCAATTCTCCTGTCCAGCCTCCCAAGTAGCTGGGATTACAGGTGCCCACCACTGTGCCCAGCTAATTTTTTATATTTTTAGTAGTGACGGGGTTGGCCAGGATGGTCTCAAGCTCCTGTCCTCAGACCATGTTGGCCAGGATGGTCTCAAACTCCTGTCCTCAGGCCTCGGCCTCCCAAAGTGCTGGGGTTACAGGCGTGACCCACCATGCCTGGCCAGAATTTTTTTTTTACATTATACATTTAAAGTGTATTACACCAGGTGCAGTGACTCACACCTGTAATCCTAGAACTTTGGGGGGCCAAGGTGGGTGGATCACCTGAGGTCAGGAGTTCTAGACCAGTCTGGCCAACATGATGAAACCCTGTCTCTACTAAAAATACAAAAATTAGCCAGGCATGGTGGCCTGTGCCTGTAGTCCCAGCTATTAGGAGGCTGAGGCAGGAGAAGTGCTTGAACCCAGGAGGCAGATGTTGCAGTGAGCTGAGTTTGTGCCAGTGTACTCCAGCCTGGGTGACAGAGCAAGACTCCATTTCAAACAAATAGATAAATAAAATGTATTGTTATTATTATGTTTTAATAAAGACGCAGTGTTGCTATGTTGCCCAGGCTAGTCTTGAACTCCTAGTCTCAACAGATCTTACCACCTCGGCCTCCCAAAATATTGGGATTACAGCCATGAGCCACTGTGCCTGGCCAAGAATTTTTTTTTATAATTAGCTGGGCATGGTGGCAAACATCTGTAGTCCTAGGCTACTCAGGAATCTGAGGCAGGAGAACCACGCAAGCCCAGGAGTGTGAAGTTACAGTGAGCTATGATCGCACCACCTGTGCCCCAGCCTGGGCAACAGAGTGAGATACTGTCTCTTTTTTATTTTCTTTTTTTAATTTTTATTTTTTTAAAGGCTAGTCAAATGAAGCAGTGGGAGTGGAGAAGGAACAAAGAAATCTGTAACTGGTTGTGATCAATTAGTTGTAAACACCACTGCACTGGGACCAGCGACACTGTCTCTTAAAAAAAAAAAAAAAAGTTAAGCCGGGCGCGGTGGCTCAAGCCTGTAATCCCAGCACTTTGGGAGGCTGAGGCGGGTGGATCACGAGGTCAAGAGATCGAGACCATCCTGGTCAACATGGTGAAACCCCGTCTACTAAAACTACAAAAAATTAGCTGGGCATGGTGGCACGTGCCTGTAATCCCAGCTACTCAGGAGGCTGAGGCAGGAGAATTGCCTGAACCCAGGAGGCGGAGGTTGCGGTGAGCCGAGATCGCGCCATTGCCCTCCAGCCTGGGTAACAAGAGCGAAACTCCGTCTCAAAAAAAAAAAAAAAAAAAAGTTAATGGGTACCTCCTATGTGTCAGACTCTGATCTAGTGCTGAAGACACAGAGGTGAGCAGAGAGCGTCCCCTTCATGTGGCCCTGCGTCTGTGACAGAGGTGGGTGCCCCTCTGGGGGATCACTTCATTTTCACAGGAGGCTGTAAGGCTTGTAGTTAGCGCCCTGATGAGTAATATCTCTGACTGCCAACAACATGGCCTCGCATGACAGCAACACTTGCCGGGAAGTAACATGTCAAAATCACCATCATTAACCATTTACCAAGCTAACGTTTAGTGAAACAGCTGAAAGGATGAGGCAGAGCTCCACGTACTGACACGGAAAGACATCCCGCATATACCACGACAAGCAAGTTGCAGAACAGATGCAGAGTATATGCCTATTTGCATTGACATGTGTATATAGGCAATTCTTTAAGTAAGTTCTATGCTAAGTCTTTGTTTGCATTATTTCATGTAATTTTCATAATAATCCTATGAGGTGAGTGCTGTTATGATCTCCATTTTACAGATGCAAAGACTGAGGCCCAAACTGGGTAAAATGATTTGTCTGAGGCCTTGTAACAAACAAATGAGCAGTGGAGTTGTAAACTGAGTCCTGGTCTGCCAGCCTGCAGAAACTAGACTCAACCTCCAGGCTTTTCAGCAGCCATACATAGGAAAATCTGGAAGGACGCACACCAAACTGTTCACGATGAGCACATCCCAGAAGTGGGATTAGAGGAAGCTGAATTTCTTGTATTTTTTTATATGCCTCTGTACTGTTTGAGTTATAAAATTTATTTTTATTTTTATTTTAATAATTAAATAGAGATGGGGGTCTCACTATGTTGCCCAAGCTGGTCTCAAACTCCTGGGCCCAAGTGATCCTCCCATCACAGCCCCGCAAAGTGCTAGGATTACAGGCATGAGCCACTGTGCCTGGCCTGTTTGAGTTTTTTTAAAACAGCCATGGCTAATTTTGTAATTGGAAAACAAAAACAGCCATGCACGGTGGCTCAAGCTTGTAATCCCAGCACTTTGGGAGGCCGAGGCGTGTGGATCACGCTGAAGACAGGTGTTTGAGACCAGCCTGGCCAACATAGTGGAATCCCGTCTCTACTAAAAATACCAAGCATGACAGGACGCAGTGGCTCACACCTGTAATTCCAGCACTTTGGGAGGCCGAGGCAGGCGAATCATCTGAGTTGGGAGTTCAAGACCAGCCTGATCAACATGGAGAAACCTTGTCTCTACTAAAAATACAAAATTAGCTGGGCATGGTGTTGCATGCCTGTATCCCAGGTACCAGGGAGGCTGAGGTGGGAGAATTGCTTGAATCTGGGAGGCGGAGGTTGCAGTGAGCCGAGATTGCGCTATTGCACTCCAGCCTGGGCAACAAAACGAGACTCCATCTCAAAAAAAAAAAAAAAAAAACTTAGCCAGGCACAGTGGCACATGCCTGTAATCCCAGCTACTAGGGAGGCTGAGGTGGGAGAATCGCTGGAACCTGGGAGGCGGAAATTGCAGTGAGCTTAGATCGAGCCACTGCACTCCAGCCTGGGCAACAGAGTAAGACCTTGTCTCAAAAAAAAAAAAAAGAAAACAAAAACCACAAAACCACTGCTAACATATAAACTCTGCCAAGAGACACAATCATGCAAGGAGTGTCTGCACAGCCCACCCTGCCCTTTCACTCCTCTCCTTGTATCAAGGCTTCAGCATAGAATACGTGACACAGGACAAAAGGTCCTGTAGCCCAGGAAGTTGGGGAAACACTGGTTTAGACAAAATGAATCAAGGCTTCTTCTCGGGGAGACTTTCAGAGCTTTAACAAGCTAACGTTGATTGTGATGTGATCGTGATTATGATGGGCCAGAGTTTGTAGCTGAAGCCATGTTGAGTTGGCCTCAGAGCCCTCTCCTTTCCCAGTGCCTAATGCAACTAGTGTTCTTTAGTACAAGAGTTGGAAATGCAGCTCCAGATACATTAGGTCCGTATTTATTATTATTATTATTTTTTGACATGAAGTCTCACTCTTGTCGTCCAGGCTGAAGTGCAATGGTGCAATCTTGGCTCACTGCAACCTCCACCTCCTGGGTTCCAGTGATTCTCCTGCCAGCCTCCCGAGTAGCTGCGATTACAGGCATGCGCCACCACACCTGACTAATTTTTTGTATTTTTAGTAGAGATAGGGTTTCACCGTGTTGGCCTCAGGTTTCACCTCAGGTGATCCGTCCGCCTTGGCCTCCCAAAGTGCTGGGATTACAGGCCTGAGCCACTGTGCCTGGCCGTATTTACTTTTTAGAGACAGAGTCTAGCTGTCCCACCCAGGCCAGAGTGCAGTTGAGCGATCACAGCTCACTGCAGCCTCAGACTCCTAGCTCCAGATACTTTAAAATCAACACTGAGGTTGACTGTTAGAGGCCACATGACTGGATGGTACTTTGGTCCCACCTTCTCCTCACCCCCCACCCCACCCTACCCAACGCCACTGAGAATAACTTCCACTGAATTGAGCTTGGCCTTGAAGCTGTCAGCTCATGGTGTGTGATGGAGCTGGAGGATGCAGTCTGTTTTATGTGCAGTCCTTGCCCTGCCTCTGAACATATCTGTACACATCCCTTTTCTTATGGTATATGTGGTGTTTTCATTTGCGTGTGTGTGTGGCTGTGTGAGAGACCCCCTTCTAAAGTAGATCCCATGGCCCTGCTCAGAGTTCAGTCTGCTTGAGTTCTCACACCCCTTGCATTATATACAGGAAACAGGCTCATTTGCAAAGCCACACTACAAGTGTGAGGGAATGGGTGGCTCACCAGCCCGCTAAGGTGCTGAGTGGGCAGAATTTGGGTGTGGACAGCTCTCCCTTTGGCGCATGATTTGCAGGGGGAGGGAGTGTCGCACCTCCCTTAAACACCTACTAGGTATCAGGTACTACCTAGGGCATATCATGGTCATTTTCTCTTTGATTCCATACAAGTATTCTGTAAGGGAGAAATTGATCATTGACTCTTTTTTTTTTTTTTTTTTGAGATGAAGTTTCACTCTGCTGCCTAGGCTGGTGTGCAATGGCACGATCTCTATCTCAGCTCACTACAACCTCCACCTCCCAGGTTCAAGAGATTCTCCTGCCTCAGCCCCCAGAGTAGCTGGGATTACAGGCACCTGCCACCACACCCAGCTAATTGTGCATTTTTAGTAGAGACAGGGTTTCACTATGTTGGCCGGGCTGATCTTGAGCTCCTAGACTCAAGTGATCCACCCGCCTCAGCCTTCCAAAGTGCTGGGATTACAGACGTGAGCCACCGCGCCCAGCTTGATTATTGCCTCTTTACAGATAAGTAAACTGAAGTTTAGAGAGAGATGAAGACACTTGCTCAAGGAAATGATAGTACAGAATTGTACCTGGGTCGGCCTGTCCCTGAAATGCATGTTTTCTGCCCCACACCACGCCTATGGGCTCTTTTGCCTTTGGTCTTGCTCTGAGGTATCTGCCCTCATGGTACCCAAGGAACAGAATCCAGGGATAGTGTCCTTGGCTTCATGTCCTAGGCACTCTAGAAAATGGGTATTTCTCCTTCTCAGAACTGTTTTAACTCTTGCAGGAAACTTTCCAGATCTTGAGATGCCTTCTCTCCTCCTCTGAACCAACCCTCAGCCTGTTCTCAGCCCTTGTCCACTCGGCCCTTTCTCTCTGAGAAGAGCCTCTGTTCCTGAGCCCCAAGAGCCAGGGACCCTGTCTGATTGATCTGTCAGCACAGCGCTGGGTAGAGGGAGCTGCTCATGTCTATCTGGGGGCGAATGACCCTCCCTGAAGCGCGGGGAGAGCCACCATGTTCCCCAGTCCCCACAAGAGGCCATAAGCCTCAGAGCTGTAGACAGGACAAAGGCTGGGACCTGCTGATTAGGCGGAAAGTGTGTGTCAAGAAAAACTCCAACGAAGCAGTGGGAACCTGGAAGTCTGGGGATTCCCCCCAGAAATTAAGGCTCAGAGTTAAAAAGTAAGGGGGTGGCCAGATAGCAACTATGCCTCCCCAGTCTCTCTCCACCTCCCTGGGGTTTGAAGCAAGAATCAGCAACACCAACAGGCCCTACGCATCACCACCACATCACAGGGCTGAAGCAGGAGGGAGCCAGCAGCAAGGGGAGGACATCCTGCCGTGACGCTTGGCAGAGGCAGGAATGGCGACTTTCCAGATGGGAGTTCAGAGCTTTTTCACACAGGGTCAACTGCACCCCCGTTTGGGATAAAAATAGTACTTCCGCTTCCCTTCTCCCGTCATCCTCTTTCACTTCCAACTTCCCAGACTCAGATCAGACATGTCCATCCGCCCTGGAGCTCCATCCCAGATGATGGACAGCCCCGTACTTATCCGTCCACTCCCATCACTCCTTGCACGTCCATCTGGATTCCCTGGGTGATTCTCTCTCTCTCTCTCTTTCTCTCTGGAGATTCTTGTCATTGGGGTCTGCCCCAGAAACCAGAAGTCTTCCTGAGTCCTCTGAGTCCAGCCTGACCATCACCCTGCTCCAGGCGGGGTGGTCACAGCCTCAGCTGTCACTCTCTTCCGGGGCCCGGCCCTGCCACTGCCTTGCTGAGAAATCATGGGCAGTGAGTGCCTTGTTCTCTCTGGGCCTCAGAAGCCTCATCCTCGTGGCATGAGGCACTGGACTTGGTGGTTTCTGTTTTTTTAACACCTGACTCTCCATGCGCCTGGTCTCCAGGAAACACGCTCCCAGTGAGGCAGAGGCTGCTGCGGACAGCATGGCAGAGTCAAGCACCACCAGCTTCGCAGGAAAGAGGCGACCCAGCTGCACTGCCTGCCTCCCACCTGACCTCCAGTGAGGATCTTCTCTCCCCAGCCCACAAAGGGCCACAGTGTCCCCAGGGAGCCTGGCGCTTCGCCCCACCCCGCAAAGCCACAGCCACCTGCTATCAGGTCTCCCACCGCCCCACGCCTGTGCCCCGCTCCCAGAACTCCTTACCTGCCCAGCCCAGGAGCCCTCTGGCCCCATTCACATGGTCCTCCTGGCCTAACCTGGCTGCCTGGACAGTCTCAGCTCCCCTTGCCGTCGTAGCCACCGCCTATCTCCCCGCGCCCACGTCCCACCCTGACTTCCTGCCTCCTCCTGAGGGCTCCGCAGCCAACTGGGCCCCAGCAGCGCAACCACAAGCCTCTAGCACCCCAAGCTTCCTGCCATTATAGACCCCCGCCTCCCAGTCTCTGGGGGTCCCCTACACCTCCAGGCCAGGTCCTACTAACCCTGAGGGTGACGCTGGGAGGTTAAAGTCGAGGGGAGGGTGTCCAATAGACCATCCCTCTGCCCTCCAGGGAACATCTGGGCAAGAGATTCAAGGGCAGCCTTTGGCCCCAGTGAGCAGGGGGCAAGCAGACTCGCACTCAGCTGATGGTGAGAGGCAAGCAGCCCCGCAGCACCACCGCTGCAGCTGAGTGACCCTTTTCTTTCTGTCTGGCAGCAAAGGTAGCATCGTCCAGAGTCAGAGGAGAGGACAATATCCCTGTTAAATAGCTGGCCAGCAAAGCATGCATGTCACAGTCAGGTCAGGCGGAGAGAACAATTCCCATGTCATCCCAGGAACAGGACAGTAGCTCTATTATAGTCAAGGATAGGCGAGTGGTAGGCAGAATGCTGGAAGAATTTCCTCTCACAGACAGAAAGGGTGGCTCCTGTTTCAGGAAGTAGACAGGACAACCTCACGTCTCCAAGAGGCCCCTGCCATAGTCGGAGGCCAGCACAACACCCACTAATCATGGTCTGAGCATAGGGCAACACTTCGAATGCAGGTAGAGGCAAGGCCACAGCCCCTGGCAGAGGTGGAGGGCTTGGCACCGTCTCCTGCAACAGATGGAAGACAGCGCAAACAGGCCTGCTCAGGCCCCCAGGTGCAGGCCACAGACTGTTAGGACTTTCTGTTATAAGCAGGCACCAAGAAGATTGTCACAAGCAGCAGGCAGGCAAAGAATTTCCCCTGGGACTAGGCTGAGGGAGTGCCCATCATTAGCTGAGGGCCAGGTCACCAGTGATGCGAGGAACTCCAGGTGGCCTCATCAGGTCCAAGAACTGGGCCTTGACCCTACCAGGAGGAAAGGGCAAATGCGTCACTGCCTGAGTGAGCTGGTAGGGGGAGGGGAACCCACAGAGCATTGTTGGGGTTTGTGAGGTGGAAGCGAGGTTGTAATACTGTGTGCACCTCAGCTGCAGGCCGTGGGGCAGGAAATGGGTTGGGGGAAGAGGAAGCCTGAGTTGGAAAGTCAAAGAGGGTAACACAGAAACAAAGGCTGACAGAGACAAAGTGAAAAACCTACAGAGTGACACCGAGCCCGGAGTTGGAGCTCCAGGGCTGGTGCAGGGCCCAGCCTCCCTTGCAATGTAAGCCTGAACACTTCATGGTCCATCTCCGAGTCTCAGCACAGAGCAGAAACACTGCAGCGCTGGGAGTAATAGCTCACAGTCACTGAGGGCTCGCTGTGCACGATTTCCCTTAAGGCACGTCCGCCACCTGCGGAGTAAGAATCAGCATCACCGTTGATCACTGTTGTGGAGGTGAGGAAACAGACTCAGGGGTTAAGGGGTTCCTCAGGGTCTAATAGAAATAAACATTGGCTCAGGCCTGTAATTCTAACACTTTGGGAGGCCAGGCGGGTGGATAACTTGAGATCAGGAGTTCAAGACCAGACTTGCCAACATGGTGAAACCCCCGTCTCTACTAAAAATACAAAATTAGCCAGGTGTGGTGGCACATGCCTGTAATCCCAGCCACTTGGGAGGCTGAGGCAGGAGAATAGCTTGAGCCCAAGAGACGGAGGTTGTAGTGAGCCCAGATCGCGCCATTGCACTCCAGCATGGGCAACAAGAGCAAAACTCCATCTCAAAAAAAAAAAAAAAAAAAAAAAAATATATATATATATATATATATATATATAATTAGCCAGGCATGGTGGCAGCCACTTATAATTCCAACTACTCAGGAGGATGAGGCAGGAGAATCGATTGAACCTGGGAGATGGAGGTTGCAGTGAGCAGAGATCACACCACTGCACACATAAAAAAGCATAACAAAAAAAGAAACGAGGGAGCTGCCTTTAAATCCACGTCTCCCAGATTCTGCATTCTTCAGCATCCCAATTTACCTAAGTCACTTCCCATGGGCCTGCAGTGGACTAGGGTGGTCCCAGGGACAGGCCACGTTCAGACAGCGGCCCTGGGCCTGAATAAACGACTGCAAGAGACCTTGATGGGAAGCGGACAGGGCGTTTATTGAGGAGTTTGTGGGTGTGAGATCCTCCTCCTCCCCCTCCCAGCTGGCAGCAGAGGAAACAGGATGCTAGGGTTTTGCACTCTTGGAATTCAGCGCTCAGAAGCCTGAATGTTTCTGCTCCCCCGCCAGGAGCTGGTGCCTCTGGGGCACCCCTCCCTTCCCTCTTCTCAGGCAGGCAGGGGAAGCGGCAGTGGGAGGGGGGTGGGGAGGCGGGAGGATGGGCGGCCCACAGGTGTTCCTCAGCAGAGGGTGAAGCGCCGGGCGCTGATGTTCATGCGCGTGAGGCCCAGGTGCCGCAGCAGTGGGGCCAGGGCCCGGCTGTCCCCGGGCTCCAGCTCTAGCTCCAGCTCGGCCTCATCCAGCAGCTCCTGGTGCAGGTGACAGGCCTGGTCCATCTTCAGCCGGTGCAGCTGGGCCCGCAGCCGCAGCAGCTGCCCTGCCAGCTGCCGGTCCTGCGCCTGCATCTCCCGCTGCGGCCGAGAGGGGGCGTGAGCCTGACGGACCGGCCCTCGGCCGCGCGCCGTTCCACCCTTCCTGGCAACGCTGGGCCTCGGCACTGGCTGTGTCCTCCCCGGCCCCTTCTCAGCTCAGCTCGATCCCTCCCCATCTCCCAATCTTGCTCCACCTGGTGGTTCTCAAACCGGGCTAAGTACTCATTATTAAGCAAATCCAGCTGCCTGGGACCCATCCCAGATCAACTAAGCAGAATCTCTGCGTTGGAGCCTGGTTATCTTTCTATTTGCACGTGTTGGGTTGGGAGCCACCTATTCAAATTCCCGTCTTCAGAATCTGCCTGCGGCATTGCCAGGGCCTCCTTTTGTACTTCACTGTATCTCTGGGGCATAGCAAGTCCCAGAGTAAGGGAGGCCGTATCTTTTCCTGTCTATCATGGTGCTCCACACTCCCCAATGGCAGGGCTCTGTCCCCTAAGCCACAGGAGCCCAAGGTCAGTAGATTGGATGGAATCCTTCAGCAAGGCTCCCTGAATACAGCACTGGACAAGTCCCTTCCTGGCTCCTCAGCCCAGGACACCTGAGTGGGCAGGTGCTGGAGGCGGGGTTCATTCTCATCCCTTCCCCATGCCTGTGGTCTTGGGCCCTAGGGAGGACCAGCCCCAAAGCCCTGTGCAAAGCTGCCCACCCCACCAGACTCACCAGCTCTCGTCGGAGCCACTCAAGGGCGGAGTCCATTGAGTCGAAGCCACTGATGGCCCCAGGTCCCCCTGGTCCAGATTTGGCTTGGGCCCTACGCCAGGCCTGGCTCTGGACCTGGGCTGTCCATTCCAGATATGAGGGCCGCCGAGTCTGCAGCTGAAGCTTAGCTGTGAGTGCCTTCACAGAGTCCAGGCTCTCCCCCTCCTCATCCTCTTCATCCTCTTCGCCCACCGCCTGGAATTTCAGTTGCCCCAGGGACATGGCAGGTTTGAGGTGAGTGACAGGGCGGAGCTGCAGCTCTGGGATGAGGGAAGGGCTGGCAGTATTGCCCAGGGAGAGGTGGTAGAAGCTGAGGGTGAGAAGAGTGTGCCAGGGAGTGAATGATGGTCAATGTTCAAGGTGGGTTAGGGGGCTGAGTGTGCCAGGGTGAGTGAGCAGATGGCTGTGTGTGAGGCCAAGTGTGCAAGGGCTGGAATTTTCCTGGACTGCTAACTTGGGAGCCACGTGATGCCCATCCGGGTGGGGGCCGGAGGAACCCTGCTTCTCTGGCCTTTTGGATGAATTTTATTGTCTTTGCCCAGAAGGAGACACCCAGTTCCCAGAAAGGAAGTTGCTCCAGGATGAGAAAAGCATCATTCACACCAGAGTCTTGGCCCTCTTCCCAAGACCCAAGTTAAGGGAGCTGAGATCCGGGAGGAGGCTGCCTAGCCACCCCTTGTCCTTACTCGTGACACTAGCCCTTCGGCAAAGGACTAGCCTCCAGGGCCCTGGCCTGGGAGTCAGGAGACCTGGGTTCTAGTGCTGGCTCTGTGGAACCTTGGGCAAGTCACTGACCTTCTCAGAGCTCTGTTGGGACAGATCAAGGATTTCAGGCTAATACTCTAAGAAGCCATAGGTTCCCTTGGAAATTCTTCAAGGGCTGCCTGCAGGGGAAGGGCAGAGCTGTGGATCAAGTCCTTGCCCTCCCTCTCCCTGCCCCTCCCAGGGCTTCAACCAGAGCAGTTCGCTTTTTTAAACTTTGTTTTGAAACATAACGTACACACAGAAAAATTGTATATATCATAAATGCATGAGAGTGTGGTGGCTCACGCCGGTAACCCCAACACTTTGTGAAGCCAAGACAGGCAGATCACCTGAGGTCAGGAGTTTGTCACCAGCCTGGCCAACATGGTAAAACCCCATCTCCACTAAAAATACAAAATTAGCCGGGTGTGGTGGTGTGCACCTGTAATTCCAGCTACTCAGGAGGCTGAGGCCAGAGAATCACTTGAACCCAGGAGATGCAGGTTGCAGTGAGCCGAGATCACACCATTTCCAGCCTGGACAAAAACAATGAAGCTCAATCTCAAAAAATAAGTAAATAAATAAATACATGGTTCAACAAATTCTCCCAAACTGAACACATCCATGTAACCAGCACCCAGATCAAGCAACAGAGTATTTCCAGCACCCCGGAAGGGCTGTTAGCCTCCTGTGTGCTCCTGGCCTGCCACTACTCTCCCAAGGGTAACAGCACCAGCGGTTCACAATCTTCAGCATGTATTGGGATCACCTAGAAAGCTTGCTGAGATTGCTAGGCCCCACCGCCAGAGTTTCTGATTCAGTATGTATGGGGCGGAGCCTGGTAATCTGCATTTCTACCAAATTCCCATCCCAGCTGCTGCTGCTCATCTGGAATTATACAATTTCTACTTTTTTTTTCTGTTTTTTTGAGACAGGGTCTTGCTTTGTTGCCAGGCTAGAGTCTGGAGTGCAGTGGTGGGATTATGGCTCACTGCAACCTCAAACTCTTGGATTTAGGGATTCGTTTGCTCGACCTCCTTTGTAGCTGGGAACTTACACGTGCAAGACGCACACCCAGGTAATTTTTTAAAATTTAATTTAACTTAATTTTTTTCTTTTCCTTGTGGTAGTCTCATGAGATAATTTTATTTTTAATAGAAGCAAGGTCTTCCTATGTTGCTCATGCTGGTCTCAAACTCCTGGGCTCAAGCAAATATATATTCTTTCATGTCTGATTTCTTTCACAGAATGGTTCCAATTTCATGTTTATACTATGGTTTTACTTTTGTTTATATATATAATTTGAAAGAAGGCTTGTATGTGTGTGTGTAAAACTCACATGCAAAAGTCTGAAACAGAGTGGACCAGAAGGCCCTTTAAAGGTAGCAGTTGGTTTTATTCTTAGTAATCAGCACCCACAACAGTGTAGACATCAATGTTTAAGAAATGAAAATAGGGCTGGGCGCGGTGGCTCACGCCTGTAATCCCAGCACTTTGGGAGGCCGAGGCAGGTGGATCACGAGGTCAAGAGATCGAGACCATCCTGGTCAAAATGGTGAAACCCCGTCTCTACTAAAAATACAAAAAATTAGCTGGGCATGGTGGCGCATGCCTGTAATCCCAGCTACTCAGGAGGCTGAGGCAGGAGAATTGCCTGAACCCAGGAGGTGGAGGTTGCGGTGAGCCGAGATCGCGCCATTGCACTCCAGCCTGGGTAACAAGAGCGAAACTCTGTCTCAAAAAAAAAAAAAAAAGAAATGAAAATAGGAGGCCGGATGAGATGGCTCACGCCTGTAATTCCAATACTTTGGGAAGCTGAAGCGGGCAGATCATGAGGTCAAGAGATCAAGACCATCCAGACCAATATGGTAAAACCCCATCTCTACTAAAAAATACAAAAAATTAGCTATGCGTAGCTGGGCGCGGTGGCTTATACCTGTAATCCCAGCACTTTGGGAGGCTGAGGCAGGCGGATCACCTGAGGTCAGGAGTTTGAGACGAGCCTGACCAATATGGTGAAACCCCGTCTTTAAAAAAAAAAAAGAAAAAATTAGCAAGGTGTGGGGGCACATGCCTGTAGTTCCAGCTACT
>NW_022437002.1:4247303-4265899 GCF_009761245.1 Sapajus apella | reverse complement strand
TGAGACGGAGTTTCACTCATGTTACCCAGGCTGGAGTGCAATGGCGCGATCTCGGCTCACTGCAACCTCCGCCTCCTGGGTTCAGGCAATTCTCCTGCCTCAGCCTCCTGAGTAGCTGGGATTACAGGCACGCACCACCATGCCCAGCTAATTTTTTTTTTTTTTTTTGTATTTTTAGTAGAGACGGGGTTTCACCACATTGACCAGGATGGTCTCGATCTCTTGACCTCGTGATCCACCCGCCTCGGCCTCCCAAAGTGCTGGGATTACAGGCTTGAGCCACCGCGCCCGGCCATATATACACTCTTAATAAAAGAGCTGCTAGAATAAAATAAATAAAAATAAAATGAAAAAATATGACCGGGGCTCATGCCTGTAATCTCAGTACTTTGGGAGGTGGGGGCAGGAGGATCATTTGAGCCCAGGAGTTAGACACCAGCCTGGGTAACATTTTTTTTTTTTTTAGAGGCGGGGTTTCACAGCATTAGCCAGGATGGTCCCATCTCCTGACCTCATGATTCAATCTTCCCACCTCGGCCTCCCAAAGTGCTGGGATTATAGGCGTGAGCCACTGCACCAGGCCCCCCTTTTTTTTTTTTTTTTTAATTAGCAGGATTGAAAGTCAGAGGATGAGAAAGAAAAAAAAATTAGCACGGCATGGTGGCACATGCCTGTGCCCAACTACTACTTGAGAGGCTGAGATGGGAGGACTGCTTAAACCCAGAAGGGCAAAGCTGCTGCAGTGAGTCCTGATCGTACCGCTGCACTCCAGCCTGGGTGACAGAGGTAGACCCTATCTCAAAAACAAAAAAAAAAGCTTCTCTGCCTATGAAGTACCTTTAGTCTTTTTTTTTTTTTTTTTTTTTAATGAGACAGGGTTTCACTGTCATCCAGCCTGCAGTGCAGCAGCGAAATCTCAGCTCATTGCAACCTCCAACTCCCAGGCTCAAGTGATCCTCCCACCTCAGCCTCCCTAGTAGCTGGGACCACAGGCATGTACCACACTTGGCTAATTTTTTCTGTTTTTGGTAGAGTTGGGGTTTTACCATGTTGCCCAGGCTGCTCTCAAACTCCTGGGCTCAAGCGATCCTCCTGCCTTGGTTTCCCAAAGTGCTGGGATTACGGCCATGAGCCACCACTCCCCTCTGTATTCCTTTATTCTTTTTTTTTTTTTGAGACGGAGTTTCACTCATGTTACCCAGGCTGGAGTGCAATGGCGCGATCTCGGCTCACCACAACCTCCGCCTCCTGGGTTCAGGCAATTCTCCTGCCTCAGCCTCCTGAGTAGCTGGGATTATAGGCACGCACCACCATGCCCAGCTAATTTTTTGTATTTTTAGTAGAGACGGGGTTTCACCATGTTGACCAGGATGGTCTCGATCTCTTGACCTCGTGATCCACCCACCTCGGCCTCCCAAAGTGCTGGGATTACAGGCGTGAGCCACCGCACCTGGCCCCTTTATTCTTTTTTTTGAGACGAATCTCGCTGTCACTCAAGCCAGAGTACAGTGGTGAATCTCAGCTCACTGCAACCTCTGCCTCCCGGGTTCAAGCGATTATCCTGCCTCAGCCTCCCAAGTAGCTGGGACTACAGGTGCGAGCCACTATGCCTGGCTAATTTTTGTATTTTTAGTAGAGACGGGGTTTTGCCATGTTGGCCAGGCTGGTCACAAACTCCCCCTGACCTCAAGTGATCTGTCTGCCTAGACCAGAAAAGTGTTGGGATTACAGGCATGAGCCACCTTACTTGGCAATTGTGTGTGTGTGTGTGTGTGTGTGTGTGTGTGTGACAGAGTCTTGCTCTGTTGCTCAGGCTAGAGTGCAGTGGTGCGATCTCGGGTCACTGCAGCCTCTGCTTCTCAGGTTCAAGGGATTCTCCTGCCTCAGCCTTCCGAGTAGCTGGGACTACAAGCACATACCACCATGCCTGGCTAATTTTTTTTATTGTTAGTAGAGACTGGGTTTCACCATGTTGGCCAAGCTGGTCTTGAACTTCTGGCCTCAAGCTATTCACTCACCTCAGCCTCCCAAAGTGCTGGGATTACAGGCATGAGCCACCGCACCCAGCCCTATTCCTTTATTCTTAATAAAAATACATACATACATACATACATACATACATACATAAATGAGGCTGGGCATGGTGGCTCATGCCTGTAATCCCAGCACTTTGGGAGGCCACGAGGCAGGAGGATTGCTTGAGGCTTGGAGTTGAAGACCAGCCTGGGAAAAGCAGGGAGACCCCATCTCCACAAAGACATTTAAAAAAGAAAAAGAAGGTGGATGAATGAATAGATGGGTCCTGTGGCAAATCGGCTCAGCTTTCTTCCTGCAATTTTATCAGCTTAATTGTATCTCTTGCTAGACTGAAAACCCTGAACAGAAACTTCCTCAGTCATCCCTGGGTCCCAGCACCAAACACAGGGCTCAGCTCACTGTATAGGCAATACACACTTACTGAAAGGATGGAGTGATAGCAGATGGGGTTCTGGAGGTCAGGACTCAGCCTGAAGTGGGCTGCACATAGGGTGCCTTCAGGCAGGAATCTCCAGCAGAGAGGCAGGGGGAGGGGTGTCACCTACACAGCTGCTTGTATTTAAGGTGGACCAAAGGATTTCCCCAACCCAAGTTTCTTATGTATGGAAGTAGGCAGTTCCCAGTTTCACACCCACTTTCTGGCCCTTCCACCAGGGTATAGGGGAAGAGATGGTTATTTTTCTTTCTTGCTTTTATTTTTGAGAAGGAGTTTCGCTCTTTTCACCCATGCTGTAGTGCAATGGCGCGATCTCTGCTCCCTGCAACATCTGCCTCCCGGGTTCAAGCAATTCTCTTGCCTCAGCCTCCTGAATAGCTGGGATTACAGGCACCCGCCATCATGCCCAGCTAATTTTTGTATTTTTAGTAGAGATGGGGTTTCACCATATTGGCCCAGATAGTCTTGATTTCCTAACCTCGTGATCTGCCCACCTCGGCCTCCCAAAGTACTGGAATTAAAGGCGTGAACCACTATGCCCTGCCAATTTTGTGTATTTTTGTAGAAACGGGGTTTCACTATGTTAGCCAGGCTGGTCTCGAACTCCTGACCTCTGCAAGTGCTGAGATTACAGGCGGGTGCCACTGCAACTGGCCTTTCTTTCCTTTTGAAGTCAGCAGTAGTGCTAGCACCTCAGGGCTTAAAAAACCAAACAAACAAAAATATTGGGTGTCTCCTGCAACCTAGGCACAGGGTTAAGGACCTTAGGTGAGATTATTCTCCCCATTTCACAGATGGTGAAACGGAGATTTGTTTATTACAGTCTCTGGCCAGAGACCTCGCTAAGAGATACTGGCAATATGAGGGAAAATTCCTGTGAAACTGTGATCCCTTCCTCTGAAGGCCTCCTTAACAGCTGTCCAGCCGGCGGCGTCCACAACAGCCTTCCAGACAGTTCCAGTCCCTTTCGAAGCCCTAGGCTGCCCCTCCGGAGGCTCCCAGAGTCAGGCCTTCTGCTGGGCCCCGGGTCTCTCACTGGCATAATGGAGTTCTCCGAGATGACGCTGTGTGTCCCTGGCCACCACCTGCTGCTGGGGGTGGGGGGTGTCGTCTCGGGACCTGTGGCTGCTGTTGCGTAGCATCAAGAAGCCGCGAGACGTGGCGGGGGCGTCCCCGGAGTTGCGGAGCGCGCGGCTCGGAGAGGTAGGGGAAACTGCCAGCGCAGTCGGAACTGGCGCCCTCTGGCGTAATGCCCAATTCGAGAAACTCTTGCCCCTCTCCTGGGAGGGGACAACGAGTCCCAGAGAGGGCCAGCAAGTTTCGTTGTCCCAAGAGAGGGGCTACCCGTTTCCCGGATTGGGCGTTACGCAGTAGGGCACCATCACCCTGCGTTATGCAGGAGGGCACCATCCTCCCCTTAGCGAGGGACACTAAGCCTGGGCCCGTCCCTCCCAGGGTTGCGTGTGACTCTGGCACCATCACCCTACGCTGTAAGGACCTGCGGGTGCTGCAGCTGGAAATAGAGGACGGGGAAGCGACGCTGGACATCGCCCGCTCCATCGAGGTGTGCCGAGGGCGCGCCCGAGCCCTTGAAACTATCCCTGTCTCGCGTGGAGGGGAATAAAAAGGCGCTACTGTTCAAAGAGGCTCCGCAGCCGCAGCTAAATGGCAGGGGCTGCAGGGTGGTCCGGGGTATGTGGAGAGGCCGAAGCTGAAGCTACAGGGGCTGAGGGGCTGGAAAGGGCGCGGACGAGACGATTCCGACCCTCCCCAGAGCCCCTGACTTCCTTCTCCAGGTGCTGTCTTCCCTGGAATTGCCCATCACCTCCTGCCCGTTCTACCATCCCAAAGGCCTGAGATTGAACGACTCCTGGCACTTCCTCTCGCCCGAACGCTACAAGCTAGTAGCTCTTGAGGTGAACGCGGTCGTGGAGGCCCGGGGAGGTGGAAGCTGGGCCCGAAAGAGGCGCGGGAAGAGCACTCCTTGGGTGCCCTAGACCTGGCCTCTCTCCTCCCTGCTCCGCAGACCGACGCGTGACGGCTGAGCAAGGTGAACGAGGACTTCAGCTCTGCCCCAGTTACCCCGTGCCGTGATTGTCCCACGCTTGGTGGACAATGATGACCTGACGCACAGCGCCCGCTTCCGCCAAGGAGGCCGCTTCCCGGTGCTCAGCTACCACCACGCTCCCAGCGGAACCTTGAGTGTGCCCTCCCCACGCTCCGCCCCTGGGTGGCTCTTTTCTGGATCTTTTCTTTTTGGCCAGGCCAATTCGCTGCCTGGCCTCGCCCCGACTCCTGGCCCATTCTGGCCCCGCCCCTCTCCCGCCTTTTCGGAGGGAGGGGGTATCACCTTTCTTGGGCCCCGCCCCTGGCGGTTCTGGGCCCTGTGCGAAGCCCGGTGCCTTCTTTGTCAAGCCAGGACCCGCCCACGGTCTATTCATAGGGTCCCAATCCACTCTGGCCACAACACCCCCAGACTGGTCTGAAGCCTCGTGAGTTCTGGCCTGGTTGCTGGGCTCCAGCCTGTCGGTATGCAGACCAGGCCTAGGGGACCCCCTGAGGCATGGGGGGCCACTTCCAGAGCTGAATCCCATCCGCAGGTTCTTCTATGCTCCAACCAGCCTCTGACCGGTCCCCAGAAGCTGCCCAGCGAGGAGGACCAGGAGCTGCTGCGAGCTATGCTAGCCGGGCTTGCCCTAGTTCGCGGGGCTTCATCGTGGACACGCGCTCAGCCCAGGCCTCAAAACAGGCTCGCGTAACTGGCGGAGGCACTTAGGCCAAGGCCGCTTACCCTGCAGGAAAGGGTTGCACCGGCCCCCTGGAGAGGTAAGGGACCACCACCCTCTCCCAGGTCCTCTCCTGCAGGGCTCTGTGAATGTACATGTGTGAGTGTGTGTTGGGGTGAGGGGATCCGCCAGGAACCTTGAAGACTGAAGCCTTTCCTGGTGTCATCCCTCCATGTGGGCCTCCCCACTTGCACACCACCACTGAGAGAGCTCCTTACTCTCTAGGCACCCCAACTTTGCCTGGGAAGAAAAAGCATCTCTTTGCATTAAACTGAAATTTGTCTTCCTGGAACAGCCTCTGCCTACACACATGCACCCCCTCCCTGAGTTCTGCACCTGCACAGATATAATCTGGTCCCTCTGTCTCCAGGTGATGGCAATGCCAAGAAGTCCTGAGGGAGTTTGTGGTTTGAGGAGAGTAGGCTGCTTCCCTATCCAAAATACACAACTCTGTGTATTCATTCATTTACCCAGCACTGAGCCCAGGGGCTGCCATGGTGGCCAGCGCAGACATGACCAAGACCAGCGGAGAACGGTCGGTCAAGATCCCCTGAGATGAGCAGCAGCACACAGGAGGTGCCCTTCTCTTACTAAGGCGACTTCAGGTAATCAGAGGTTTCCCTGAGTATAGGATGTTTTAGCTGAGACTGAAAAGTGTAGGAGGAGTGAGCCAGAAGAAGGAAGACAGGCCCTGCATGTGGAGGGAACTGCAGCTGTCCAGGTGCAGAGACAGCCTGGTCATTTGTCCTGTTTGGGAGAAACAGTTTCTGTAAAAAATACGAAAATCAGCTGTGCATAGTGCTGCACACCTGTAGTCCCAGCTACTCAAGAGGTCTAGGTGGATGGCTTGAACCCGGGAGGCGGAGGTTGTAGTGAGCTGTGACAATGCCACTGCACTCCAGCCTGGGTGAGAGCAAGACCCTGTCTCAAAATTAGCCGGGCATAGTGATGTGCACCTGTAGGCCCAGCTACTCAAGAGGCTGAGGTGGGAGATCACCTGAGCCCTGGGAGGTAGAGGCTGCAGTGAGCTGTGATCACACCACTGCACTCCAGGCTGGCTGACACAATGAGACCTTGTTCAAAAAAAATAGTTGTGTGACTGTGGTCTCTTTCTCAAGATATCTTATTTTACTCATCCTTCTTGAGATGAGGTGAGATGCTTAAATGCCCATGTGATGAGATGTGGTGAGTGACATTGGCCTTGTAATGCAGCCATAGGCTCCTATTGACCTTGAACGCAAGCCCACTACAGTGCTGCCACGGTCACTCTCATAACCAAGACAGCTACTATGTGACTAACGGGCAGTGAGTGTGTGCAGCATGGATATGCTGGACAGAGGGAGAATTCCCACCCAGCGGGACAGAGCAGGGTAACTCAAGATTTCATCATGACATTCAGAAGGGCTTACAATTTAAAATTTATGAATTATTTCTGGAATTTTCCATGTAATATTTTCAGGCCACAGTTGACCATGGGTAACTGAAACCTCAGAAAGTGAAACCATGGATGGAGGCAACTAATGTCCTTCAGTATGGTGGGAGTGTCGAGTATGAAGTGGGAGGACAAATGAGGCTGTGGGGATCACGGGGAAGAACAGAGTTCTGGAAGGCTATGGTTATGAGCTTAGACTTTATCCTCAAGGTGGCACGGAGCCATTGAAGGTTTTTGTTTTGTTTTGTTTTTTTGAGATAGCATCTCACTCTTGTTACTCAGGCTGGAGTGCAATGGTGCCATCTCGGCTCACTGCAGCCTCTGCCTCGAGGGGCGAGTTCAAGTGATTCTTCTGCCTCAGCCTCCCTAGTAGCTGGGATTACAGGCATGTGCCACCGTGCCCAGCTAATTTTTGTATTTTTAATAGAGACGACGTTTCTTCATGTTGGTCAGGCTGGTCTCGAACTCCCAACCTCAGGTGATCTGCCCGCCTCAGCCTCCCAAAGTGCTGGGATTACAGCTGTGAGTCACCGCACCCGGCTCCACTAAAGGCTTTTAAACGGGGCTGAAAAATCTCCATTAGATTTTCTGGTGGGAGGTCACTGGTGACCTTGAGCAGAGCAGTTTCTGGGAGGTAGGAGCAGAGGCAGAATTCCAAGAGGACTGCATTTCTCTCATCAGACTGGGGGTCCCTGGGGAGCACTCTGTTTCTCCCAACAGACTTGGGTATTTCAAGGGCACTGTGATACTCCCATCACATTGGTGGTTTCCCAGGGCATTCTGTGTTTCCCCAGAGGGCTATGCGACCCCTCCCCAGGTGCTTTCTCAAAGGGTCTTGAGTCTCTCCCATCAGATTGAGGAATCCTCAAAGCTAAGAAACCATTTCATCCACAGAATGAGACCCTGTCTCAAAGATTAGAAGCTCCTCCGTAGGTTGTGTGTGCTGTGAGACTGGGCTCCCCAAGGGGCTCTGTGTCCCTTTTATCAGATGGGCTTTTTTTTTTTTTTTTTTTTTAGATGGAGTCTCTCTTTGTCACCCAGGTGGGAGTACAGTAGCGCCATCTCAGCTCACTGCAACCTCCACCTCCCAGGTTCAAGTAATTCTCCTGCCTCAGCCTCCCAAGTAGCTGAGATTACAGGTGCCTGCCACTGTGCCTGGCTAATTTTTGTATTTTTAGTAGAGACAGGGTATTGCCATGCCGGCCAGGCTGTTCTCAAATTCCTGGCCTCAACTGATCCACCTCCCTCGGCCTCCCAAAGTGCTGGGATTACAGGTATGAGCCACTGTGCCCGGCCAGATGGGCTCTTTACAGGGTTCTCTGTCTCCCTCATTGGTCTCGAGGCTCCCAGGCTGTACTTGCAAAGGGCTTGGGCTAGGGAAGATGACCAGACTCCCACTGCCCAGAGGACAGCCCCTGCAGGACAGCTTCATGAACCTGGTGGAGGCCTGTGGGGATTTGGAGCAGAGCATGGACCACTAGCTGAGTCAGCTGGACAGCTGCTGCTGGCTGTCACATATAAAGGAGGCACTAGCATCACCTGCCTGGCAGTCCCAGGCATGGAGCCCCCTTGACACAGAGACTAGGGTGGGATGGGCAGGGCTCTCAACCCCTGGACGCAAAACTGATTCAGTAAGCAAATATAGCCTAGAACTTGGTCCATTCTATTCCTGTCCTGGTGACCCTGGGAGGGAAGGACTAGGCCACTGCTGATAAGCCCTGGGCCCACGGGGAAGGGGCCTGCATTCTGGTACATCGGGCTGTAGGCACAGACAGCACCCTGCTTGTGACTTCACTGGACCGCTTGAGCAGGACCAGGGGCTAGTGGAGCAGGAGTGGATCCAGGTAAGTAAGTCACCACCCAACCCTGGCCTTACCCTCCATCCAGAAACCTTGCTTCCTCGTGCCCATTGCTCTTCCCCCGTCTCCAGGCTGGCCACCCTTTCCAGCTGCGCTGTGCCCATTCCACCTTCTCCCATGCCTGCCTTAAGCACGACGCATCCACCTTTCTCCTCTTCCCGGACTGCGTGTGGCAACTGGGCCGCCGGTTCCCACTGTGACTGGAGTTTGGGGAAGGGCTACTGTTGGCACTGTTTGAGTGCACCTATGCCTCCCCTTTTGGCACCTTCCTCTGCAACAGTGAAAAGGGGAGGTGAGCTGAGGGGGTGTTGAGGTGGGTCAGGGGCAGGCACAGGAAAGGGCTGGATGTCTGCGGCATCGGTACCTTACTTCCTTAGGAGCCATCTTTCCCTTCCAATTGAGTTTGTCTTTTAGGAAAACCAAGTGTCATTCCTGCCCCTACCTCCAAATTTCATACTTCCTCCTAACTTCTGCAAACCCAGAGATAGATAGGGCCAAGGCCAATCCTTTAGATTTTTTTTTTTTTTTTTTTTTTTTGAGATGGAGTCTCACTCTCGTTGCCCAGGCTGGAGTGCAATGGCGCCATCTCGGCTCACCGCAACCTCCGCCTCATGGGGCTACTCTGTCCATAGCCAATTGCAAGTGACCCCTGTCTTGAAAACAAGGATTAAAGGGGAAAGTTACTGCAAAAATAATTTCTGGAGCTCTCTATCACTTTGCAAGTTTGATTCTTTCAAAGTAATAGAACAGAGGTCGAAAGCAGAGTGCAATCATTTGGGCTCAAAGTCCTGTATCACCACTGTCTCCTGCTGGGCGTTCATAGCAAACCTGTCAGAGTTTGTCTTGTCGGTAGCATGAAAGGGATAAGAGTAGCCACAACCTGGCCAGGTGCAGTGGCTCACACCTGTAATCCCAGCACTTTGGGAGGCTGAGGCGAGCAGATCACCTGAGGTCAGGAGTTCGAGACCAGCCTGGCCAACATGAAGCGCCATCTCTACTAAAAATACAAAAAGTTAGCCAGGTGTGATGGTGCATACCTGTAATCCCAGCTACTCAGGAGGCTGAGGCACAAGAATTGCTTGAACCCAGGCGACAGAGCGGGACTCCATCAAAAAAGAAAAAAAGAAGTGGTACTTTTCTTATTTTATTTTTTGGTTGGTATTTTATTATTTGGTAATAATAAAATTATTATTTTATTATTAAGTGGTATTTTATTATTTGGTTGGCTCACTGTGTATACTCCTAATCAGCCCCAGATGTCAGCTTTGTCTTAGGACGCTAAGAGATGGGGGGAGGAAGGGTTCACTCCTCTCCAGGGTGAAGATCGGACTTAGTTATTTTCTGTTGCTCAGTCTTCCTCCACACCCCATCCTATTTCACTAACCCCACTCGTCCTGGATCATCTCTATTTACCTCCCTCTCCCCCATCCTTCATCTTTAGTCTTTCTCCTAGAAATGTCTGAGTTTGGTCCTCCCTTGCCAGAAGGCTCTCCCCTCGTCTTCATCCACACTGGTCTCTTTCCATTTGGACTCTCTGGCAGCTGCCTCACTGCTCTCTGCATCTTCCTTGTTACCAGTTTTCTTTCAAAAGCTCCTGGGTCCAGATCTATCAATATTCTCAGTGGGCCCTTTCCACCTTCTTGCTTTGGCTCATGCTTCTCCCCAAGTGTTGGCTGTTGCTTTGCACAGTGGGTATGCTAGGTCTGCTGAGACGAAGCTCAAACATCAAGTTCTTTTTTTTGAGACAGAGTTTCACTCTTGCTGCCCAGGCTGGAATGCAATGGCATGATCTTGGCTCACTGCAACCTCCACCTCCCAGGTTCAAGTGATTCTCCTACCTCAGCCTCCCAAGTAGCTGGGATTACAGGCATATGCCACCACACGACTAATTTTGTATTTTTAGTAGAGACGGGGTTTCTCCATGTTGGTCAAGCTGATCTTGAACCCCTGACCTCAGGAGATCCACCCACCTCAGCCTCCCAAAGTGCTGGGATTACAGGCGTGAGCCACCGCGCCCAGCCAAACATCACATTCTTAATTAGCCTTCTCTGACACTGAGGCAAAACTAAATTGGTTTCTCCCTTTAAATAGAACTCTTAAGTAGGACTTTGTCTTGTTCCTCTTTTATTCTAGTGCCCAATACAAGATCTGACTGGAAATGTTTGCAAGAAAAAGGAGAGAAGTTATCACTGTTCCAGAGTGGCTGTCACCCTACTAACCAGGGCTGCCCACCCAGACTCCCAGAGGGCATACCTGGGGCTGGAAACTCCCTCCCTCCATGTCTGCAGATACCTGTATGAAGTGAGGACTCAAATGTACTCCCTGTGGTCTGGGGTCAAAAAAGCAACAAAGACTCTGGAACCCACTCTGTGTCCTCGATGCCTTGGCCATCTGTGGAGCCCCAGAGCCTGCAGCTGTGGCAAGGTGAGCCCCACACCTCCTTCCCTGGGGATTACTCCTCTGCTCAGCGTCCTGACCTGTATTCCTCTTCCTCAGCCCTGTTTCTGTGCTGGACCTGCTCACCTGAGCCTGCAGAAGCCGCATGGGAGCAAGTGTGACAAATAGTGACAGGAAGGGAGAAGACAAAAGCCTCTCAGCCACCTGCGTCAGCCAAGTCCCCACCCTAAGCACTAGCTTGCTGGACAGCAGCTGATATGTTCCTGAAACCTCTGCAGGCCCCTTAGGATCTTTATGCCTCGGATGAGGATGCCTGCAACCCAGGTTAGCCCACAGTACTGACAGTCTTACGTTTGAAGTGTCCAAAGTATAGGGAGGTCTAAATAACAGTCTCTACCATAGGTATCAGCTTGCTGGGGTGTCAGTGAAAAGGAAAAATGATGAAACAGACCCCACAAAATATCTGACCACAACCCATTTATTACCAAACTAATTTATTTCTTAGAGTTCAAAACTTTCTGGGAGAAGCTTCCCTGGCTTGGATGAAGATCCAGGTTCTTTTTTTTTTTTTTTTTTTTTTTTGAGACGGAGTTTCGCTCTTGTTACCCAGGCTGGAGTGCAGTGGCGCGATCTCAGCTCACCACAACCTCCACCTCCTGGGTTCAGGCAATTCTCCTGCCTCAGCCTCCTGAGTAGCTGGGATTACAGACATGCGCCACCATGCCCAGCTGATTTTTTGTATTTTTAGTAGAGACGGGGTTTCACTATGTTGACCAGGATGGTCTCGATCTCTTGACCTCGTGATCCACCCGCCTGGGCCTTCCAAAGTGCTGGGATTACAGGCGTGAGCCACCGCGCCCGGCCGAGATCCAGCTTCTTAAGCCTCAAACTCAAATTCGAAATATTGTGGGTCGAAGTAGTGGATACGGACATAACCATCTTCGCCACCGCTGCTGTAGCTGGAAAAAGATAGCCAGGGACCAGTCAGGTGACTGCTCTGGGAGAGGCAGGCCTGCACGGCAGGGCATGAGGAGGCAGAGACCCCAACCCAGGCTTAGCTCAGCTGTTTCACTGGGGCCCTACCTCTTGCCATCAGGATGGAAGGCAACACTGTTGATAGGTCCAAAGTGACCCTTGACTCTTCCAAACTCTTCTTCAAAGGCCAAATGGAAGAACCTGGAGGAAAGGGGACACAATTAATTCACTTTCCATCTCCTTCTAAAGCACTTTGGAGGTAGCGCTCCCCAAATGTAAATTATTATTACTTATTTATTCATTTTGAGATGGAGTCTCACTCTGTCACCTAGGCTGGAGTAGCTGGAATACAGTGGCACAGTCTCGGCTCACTGCGGCCTCCACCTCCCGGGTTCAAGCGATTCTCCTGCTTCAGTCTCTTGAGTAGCTGGGATTACAGCCATGTGCCAACACACTCAGCTTATTTTTGTATTTTTAGTAGAGATGGTTTCACCATGTTGGCCAGGCTGGTCTCGAACTTCTGGCCTCAAGCAATCTGCCTTCCTTAGCATCCCAAAGTGCTGGGATTACAGGCATGAGCCGCCACGCCTGGCCTCAAATGCAAATTATATCACAAAAAATAAAGCAGAAGTGGAGGTGTGGCAGCTCACGCCTGTAATCCAAGCACTTTGGGAGGCCCAGGCAGGCAGATCACTTGAGGCCAGGAGTTTGAGACTGGCCTATCAACATCTCTACAAAAAATACAAAAAGCAGCCAGGCACAGTGGCATGTACCTGGAATCCCAGCTACTCAGAGGCTGAGGTTGGAGGATCGCTATTGCTTGAGCCCAGGAGGTTGCAGTGAGCAGAGATGGTGCCATTGCACTCCAGCCTGGGCAACAGAGTGAGACCCTGTCTCAAAAAATAATAATAATAAAGCAAAAAATTGAGATAATGAGAAGTGAATGTGAACAAAAATAAGATGAAGTTGGGAGCTGGGTTCTGTGGTTCACACCTGTAATTCCAGCTCTTTGGGAGGCTAAGGCCAGAGGATCGTTTGAGCCCAGGAGTTCCAGGCCAGCCTAGGCAACATAGTGAGATCCTATCCTTTTTTGGTTTGATTCTCCAGCCTCAACCTCCCAAGTAGCTCAGATTACAGGCATGGGACACCATGTCTGGCTAATTTTTTTGTATTTTTAGTAGAGATGGGGTTTCACTATGTTGCCCAGGCTGGTCTCAAACTCCTGACCTCAGGTGATCCATTTGCCTAGGCCTCCCAAAATGCTCGGATTATAGGCGTGAGCCACTGCGCCTGGCCAGAGACCCTGTTTCTTTTTTAACTTTTGCATCATAAAGGGAAGACTGGACCCAAATGTCTGCCTGAATATACAGCTAATACTTATAGAGTGCCTACTATGTGCTGGGCAGTGCTTAAACAGCTTAATAAATATGAACTGAACAATCTAATCTGAATAATTTTATGGTAAATATATTATCATTGTTCCATTATATAGTAGAGGAAATTTGGGCATAGAGAAATACAGTGAAGGCCAGGGACAGTGGCTCACACCTGTAATTCCAGCACTTTGGGAGGCCAAGGTAGGCGGATTACTTGAGGTCAGGAGTTCAAGACCAGCCTGGTCTATGTGGCAAAACCCTATCTCTACTAAAAATACAAAAATTAGCCGGGCGTGGTGGTGGGCGAATGTAATCCCAGCTAGTCAGGAGGCTGAGGCAGGAGAATCACTTGAGCCCAGGAGGCGGAGGTTGCAGTGAGTAGAGATCATACCACTGTACTCCAGCCTGGGTGACAGAGTGTGACACTGTCTCAAAAAAAAAAAAAAAAAAAAAAAAAAAGGTACACTTCATGAGATTTCAATTTGGAAGAGCTCTCTTCCTCTTTACCTGGCCTCAAACTTGCCAATCCTGGTGGAGGTTGTGGTTACATCCATGGCTTCCTGACCACCGCCCAGGACCACCTGAAGGGAAGAAGAAACTCTAGATGGGCCCAATGGGCACCAAGTCCATTTTCTGTTTTTCTCCTGCCATATAAATTTTTAACATCTCACACAGCTCAATGGGAGGATACCAAAGGTAGGGGATGAGCAGACACCTCCACCACCGCCTGCCGCTTCCCTGGGGCCACTCCATCCTTCCAGCTTTGTCACTCCTTTCTGCCTGACAGCACTTCCCCCAAAATGCTTGTAGCCTAACTTCTAGACAAACAGCTAGATCTGGGAAGCTTTCTGAGGCTTTAGCAGGAAGGCTGGGTGGGGTTCTCTTACATGGTCATAGTTGGGAGAGAGGGCAGCTGAGTTGACAGGACGTTCTGTCCGGAAAGTCTTCTGATGTTCAAGAGTTGTGGAGTCAAAAAGCTGGAGAGAGAAGGCAGGGGGGTCTGTTAAGAGCCTTCCTGAGGGAAGTCAGGCCGGGTGAGGTGTGCAGCAGGACGGAGAGAGCAGCCCTGCCGGACCCCTGCCCAGGCTCACCTTGGCTGTGTTGTCCTTGGATGCGGTCACAAACATGGTCATGTCCCTGGATAACTGGATGTCGTTGATCTGCCGCGAGTGCTCCTTAACATTCACCAATACCTCTCCAGACTGGGGAAGAAGAGACTGACTGGTCCCAATCCCTAATAATCTCAGTTCCCCAGAAACCTAATCACCCAAATTAGACAGCTGAGACAGCATGGACTTTATGTTTTCCTCACCCATCTATCTAATCAGTCATCCCTAAATATCCAGTGACTGTCCAGTACTGTACCTCCTATGCCTATTGGCTAGTTCAGGTCCATTCTCCAAACTGTAACTGCAAAAGCTGTTGCAAGGAAATCTGACCTTCAGTAACCCTCTAAAGATTCCCTACTGCCTGAAGGAAAATCAAAACTCTTTACCTCCTCACACTTAAGGATATGTAAAATCTATTCCCTGTCCTTCATCCCCAAGACCACATCCCAAGGGTTCCTGAAGACTCCATACTTCCTTAACTCTGTGCCTTTGCTTTTGCTCTTCCCTTTGCCTGTGGGATGTCCTTTCCTTCCTGCTTGAAGCTCCATTTATTCTCCAGGGTTTAATGTACATGCCACCTCCCTGTGACAATGCACCTTCAACACTTGGTTGAGACTTCAATAGTGGCACAAATCACAATCTGACTCACGTGCTAGCTGTTTGCAAGTCTGTCTTCCCCTGGGGCAGGGACTGTGTCTGATTTACTTCTTTGTTCTAGGAGCCCAGCACAGGGCATTATACTCAGTGGTGGCAGGAGAATGCTCATTGTGATCCTCATTTAATTTAATATAATTTATTTATTTTTGAGATGGAGTCTTGCTCAGTTGCCCAGGCTGGAGTGCAGTAATGCAGTCTTGGCTCACTGCACCCTCCACCTCGCAGGTTCAATGAATTCTCCTGTCTCAGCCTCCCAAGTAACCGGGATTACAGGCACCTGCCACCATGCCTAGCTATTTTTTTGTATTTTTAGTAGAGATGGGGTTTCACCATGTTGGCCAGGCTGATCTTGAACTCCTGACCTCGTGATCTGCCTGCTTCAGCCTCCCAAAGTGATGCGATTACAGGCATGAGCCACTGTGCCTGGCCCCTTATTTATTTTCTTGAGACAGAGTCTTACTCTATCACCCAGGCTGAAGTACAGTAGCACAATCATGGCTCACTGCAGCCTCAATCTCCCAGACTCAGCAATCTTTCAGCCTCAACATCCTGAGTACCTGGGACCAGAGGTGTGCTCCACCAGGCCCAGCTAATTTTTAATTTATTTTTGTAGAAACAGGGTCTTCCTATGTTGCCCAGGCTGATCTCAATCTCCTGGGCTCAAGCGATCCTCCTGCCTCGGCCTCCCAAAGTGTTAGGATTACAGGTGCAAGTCACCACCTCTGGCCTGCTGGCCTGTGATCCTTATTATCATGTCCTGAGTACTTTGTGACAAGTTTTTCAAACGTGGTATCATTTGATCCTTGAACCATTTTACAGATAAGCAGGGTCAGAGAAGTTATGTAACTTGCCCAAGACCACACAGCTAGAAAGTGGTGAAATCTATTTTTGAATCTCACCCTTGCTCTTTTAAAAATTTTTTTATTAAGCTTTTTCTTTTTAGAGACAGGGTCTCACTGACACCCAGGCTGGAGTGCAGTGGTGCGATCATAGCTCACTGCAGCCCCAACTCCTGCACTCAAGAGACCCTCCTGCCTTGGACCCCAAAGGCACTGAAATTACAGGTGTGAGCCATAGCACCCAGCCCTACCCTTGCTCTCAACTACTGTGCTATCCTGCCTCTTATAAAGAATCATTCTAGCCGGGCGCGGTGGCTCAAGCCTGTAATCCCAGCACTTTGGGAGGCCGAGGCGGGTGGATCACGAGGTCAAGAGATCGAGACCATCCTGGCCAACATGGTGAAACCCCGTCTCTACTAAAAATACAAAAAATTAGCTGGGCATGGTGGTGCGTGCCTGTAATCCCAGCTACTCAGGAGGCTGAGGCAGGAGAATTGCCTGAACCCAGGAGGCGGAGGTTGGGGTGAGCCGAGATCGCGCCATTGCACTCCAGCCTGGGTAACAAGAGCGAAACTCCGTCTCAAAAAAAAAAAAAAAAAAAAAGAATCATTCTGGGGCCTGGCACGTGGCTCATGCCTATAATCCTAGCACTTTGGGAGGCCGAGGTGGGTGGATCACCTGAGGTCAGGAGTTCAAGACTAGCCTGGCCATCATGGTGAAACCCCATCTTAATATTAAAAAAAAAAAAAAAAAAAAAAAAGAACCATTATGATAGGTGCAGGCCCCCTATAGCCCCTTACCTTGGCACTATACTGGTTCAGCTCTCCACTCTCATGGCCAGCGATGATGCACTCTCCCAGGGGTCCCCAAACGGCACTGGTGATTTTAGAGTCATTGCAAGGGATCTTCATGTAGGGCTCATTGTTGTCTGTGTGGGGCAGTAGCTGTTAGGCCTTGGGCTCTAGAGCTGCACCGTTCACCTCAACCCCAGCCCTAGTCCCAACCCTCACCAATCTGGCTCGGATCCCGAAGGTCAAAGAAGCTCACAAAGCACTGGTAGCCCATCTGCTTGTCCGTGGAGAACATGATGATGTTGCCCCCAAAGTCAAAACCGCAGGTCCGGACGGCCGAATTGGTCTTGAGTAGGGCCAGCTGCTTTCCTGGAAACAGGCAGAGCCTGGGCTACACCATCCATTGTAGTTGCAGGGAGGACATTCTGAAGAATGCTATCATCACATCTGACTGTTTCTCTTGCTTCAGTGACCCAATCCACCACTGTTCTCTTCTGCACTGCTACACTTTGGCTCAAGTATTTTAACTTTTTTTTTGAGATGAAGTCTGCCTCTGTCACCCAGGCTGGAGTGTAGTGGTGCGATCTTGGCTCACCGCAACTTCCACCTCCTGGGTTCTAGTGATTCTCCTGCCTCAGCCTCCCAAGTAGCTGGGACTACAGGCGCACACCACCAGGCCTGGCTAATTTTTGTATTTTCAGTAGAGACGGGGTTTTACCATGTTGGCCAGGGTGGTCTCAATCTCTTGACCTCGTGATCTGCCCGCCTCGGCCTCCGAAAGTGCTGGGATTACAGGCTTGAGCCACCGCGCCCAGGCTTTTATTTTTTTTGAAACAGAATTTCACTCTTACCGCTGAGGCTGGAGTGCAATGGTGTGATCTCAGCTCACTGCAACCTTTCAAGCGATTCTCCTGCCTCAGCCAAGTAGCTGGGATTACAGGTGCCCGCCACCATGCCCAGCTCATTTTTGTACTTTTAGTAGAGACAGGGTTTCACCATGTTGGCCAGGCTGGTCTAGAACTCCTGACCTCAGATGATCCACCTGCCTCGGCCTCCCAAAGTGTTGGGATTACAGGTGTGAGCCACCATGCCTGACCAAGTATTTTAACTTCTTACCCAGAGTCTCTCCTCAGACATCCTGCTAATGTGGCACTGCTCATACGTAAACTGCAATGTATCTGTATCCCCATCAGACCGCACTCCTCCACAGAAAGACCTGATCTGATCTCCCTGCATGTCCCCAGTACCCAGCATAGACCTGGCACAGAATAGGACACTCAGTGAATATTTACTAAACAACAGCTTAGGCTAGGTGCAGTGGCTTGTGTCTGTAATCCCAGCACTCTGGGAGGCTGACGTGGGCAGATCACGAGGTCAAGTGTTCAAGACCAGGCTGGCCAACATGGTGAAACCCCGTCTCTACTAAAAATACAAAAAATTAGCTGGGTGTAGTGGTAGGTGCCTATAATCCCAGCTATTCAGGAGGCCGAGGCAGAAGAATCACTTGAACCCAGGAGGCAGAAGTTGCAGTGAGCCGAGACCATGCCATTGCACTCCAGCCTAGGCAACAGAGTGCAACTCCATGTCAAAAAATAAAATAAAATAAAATGAAAAATTAGTCAGTGGCTCACGCCTATAATCCCAACACTTTGGGAGGCCAAGGTGGGTGGACTGCCTGAGGTCAGGGGTTTCAGACCAGCCTGGCCAACATGGTGAAACCCCATCTCTACTAAAAACATAAAAATTAGCCAGGTATGGTGCCACAAGTCTGTAATCCCAGCTATTCGGGAGGCTAAGGCAGGAGAATCGCTTGAACCCAGGAGCCCGAGGTTGCAGTGAGCCAAGATTGTGCCATTGCACTCCATCACAGGTGACAGAGTGAGAGATTCTGTCAAAAAAAAA
>NW_022437002.1:4240032-4247203 GCF_009761245.1 Sapajus apella | reverse complement strand
GCACAGTGGCTCAAGCCTGTAATCCCTCACTTTGAGAGGCTGAGGTGGGCGTATCACTTGAGGTCAGGAGTTCAAGACCAGCCTGACCAACATGGAGAAACTCTGTCTCTACTAAAAATACAAAATTAGTTCTGAAAAGAATCTGGGTAGAAATAAAAGAAAAAATAAACAAAATAAATAAATAAATAAAAATACAAAATTAGCTGGGTGTGGTGGTACATGCCTGTAATCCCAGCTACCTGGGAGGCTGAGGCAGGAGAATCACTTGAACCCAGGAGGTGGAGGTTGCAGTGAGCCAAGATCATGCCATTGCACTCCAGTCTGGGCAATAAGAACAAAACTCCGTCTTAAAAAAAAAAAAAAAAAAGAAAAGAAAAAAAAAAAAAAAACACCTTAACAGGCTCTCCTGTCTTCAGTCTCGGCTCTTCCTGTACCTCCCACTGCTCTCTGACCTTGCTAAAGCTAAACAGACCTCCACTCCTGCCTGCTCAAGGACCTCCACAGCCTGCCACATTCTACAGAACAAAGCCAAGCTCCTGAGTTTGGCATTCAAGACCTGTTCTGGCCTTAGCCTGACTCTCCAGCCTCATCTTTTCCATGACTGTGTATATCACCCCCCTACCCCAACTCCACCAAGACGCAGGAATTCCAGCTAGATTAGATGACTTGTACAGAACACTCTCCATGCTTTCACTCCTGCCTGTGCCAAAGTGATGACATCTTTACTTTTTTTTCTTTTTTTTTGAGACAGAGTCTCGCTCTTGTTGCCCTAGCTGGAGTGCAACGGTGTGATCCCAGCTCACTGCAACCTCCACCTCCCGGGTTCAAATGATTCTCCTGCCTCAGCCTCTTGAGTAGCTTCAATTACAGGCATGCACCACCACACCCAGCTAATTTTTTATTTTTATTTTATTTATTTATTTATTTTTAGTAGAGATGGGGTTTCACCATGTTGGTCAGGCTGGTCTTGAACTCCTGAGCTCAGATGATCTGCCCGCCTTGGCCTCCCAAAGTGCTAAGATTACAGGCATGAGCCACTGTGCCAGCTTATTTTTATATTTTCATTGTTTTTAAAGGGCAGTGAACATGGTCTGGTCCAGCTATTTGTCAGAATTTTTTTTTTTTAAAGCTTCTTGCAGAGCAGGGCTAACTCATAGGCAGCATGCCCAGAGTCAGCCTAAATTTTATTTTATTTTAAGATGGAGTCTTGCTCTGTTGCCCAGGCTGGAGTGCAGTATAAGTAGCACGATCTCGTCTCACTGCAACCTCTGCATTCCAGGTTCAAGCGATTCTCCTGCCTCAGCCTCCTGAGTAGCTAGGATTACAGAAGGGCCCCATCACGCACAGCTAATTTTTCTATTAGTAGAGACGGGGTTTCACCACGTTGGCCAACCTGGTCTTGAAGTCCTGACCTGGTGATCCGCCCACCTCGGCCTCTCAAAGTGCTGGGATTACAGGTGTGAGCCACCGTGCCCGGCCCTTTTTTTTTTTTTAATTTTGTATTTTTACTAGAGACGGGGTTTCTCCATGTTGGTCAGGCTGGTCTCAAACTCCCGACCTTAGGTGATCTGCCCACCTCTACCTCCCAAAGTGCTGGGATTACAGGTGTGAGCCACCAAGCCCAGCTGTGATGACATCTTTTCTCATCCTTTAAGCCCCAGCTCATATGATTTACCTTAGGAAACTTCCCAGGCTGCTCCCATCCCCACTCCAGGGAGTCAGTTGCCCGGCTCTGGCCTCCCATAGTAATCTATGCTTCCTCCGCCATGGCGTATATCTTACCGTAAGGCTTCTTTTCTCATCCTTCTTATTATCTTGTCTCTTATTCCCTAGACTGAAAACTATCTATGGATTTCATCTCTATTTTCCTAGGACCTGTTTACTCAGGACCTGTTTACACTGTAGGTCCTCAATATTTGCTAAAAAAGTGAATGAACCCAGCTTACCTGTTTCGCAGTCCCAGAGACGACAGCTGTTGTCAGCTGAGCCAGTGAGGACATGCTTGGTGTCCCCTGAAGAGTTGTTAAGAAGCATGACAAAGTTCACCTGGGCCCTTGTCCTCTCATCTCCCTGTTCAGCCCCAAAGAGCCCTTCTTCCCCTCTTACCTCCTTATTCAGAACTGGAACTTGTCCTGAATGTTTCCTCAACCAGTGAAGAGACCAGGGAGTAGGAGATATCATTCTCTAGGCCCTCAACAGCACCCCCAACTCCCACCTTCCAACTCAGCCTCTCCACTGCTGGCAGACCCTGGCAGCACGGATTCAGAGCCAAAACAAGGATACAGTCAGCGTCCACACACCACACAGCTCCAGTATGGCCCATGTAGGTGCCCAGCCTCTCGCCATTCACAGAGTACCATACATTGACTATCTGGAAAAGTCAAACACAGGATGGTACATGTCCCAGTAAAGCAATGGCTTCCTATTTTGCCCCAAGAACCCTCAGCAGCCTATAGCCAGGCTGATTCTGCCGTCTTCTGCCCATTTCTTGGGAAATAGGGAGCTGGTAAAAAGACCAACTCCTGGATTCTCCTCCCTTCCTGAAGATAAGCACCAGAGAAGTCAGGCGCCTTGCAAAAACATCCTCATTTGCTAGCCACAGCTCTCCTGGCACTCCCAATGGCTCCAAAGAGTAAAAGGTCAAGTTGAGCTCCAGTCCAGAAAAACAGTATCTTTGATGTCTTATCCAAGTAGGAGCAGTTGGTAGTAGGGAAGACTGGGTTCCAGTGCCTGCTCTGCCACTGTCTCACTGTATGATCTCAAATACATTGCTTCTGACCTGTGAACTTCAGTTTTCTCATCTTGAAAATGGCCAGGACAATAATTTTTTCTTCAATAGGTAGCTGTAAGGCTCCAATAAAATAATGTCTAAGGAATTTAAAATGTAAGTGACTAGGCCGGGCGCGGTGGCTCAAGCCTGTAATCCCAGCACCTTGGGAGGCCGAGGCGGGTGGATCACGAGGTCAAGAGATCGAGACCATCCTGGCCAACATGGTGAAACCCCGTCTCTACTAAAAATGCAAAAAAATTAGCTGGGCATGGTGGTGTGTGCCTGTAATCCCAGCTACTCAGGAGGCTGAGGCAGGAGAATTGCCTGAACCCAGGAGGCGGAGGTTGCGGTGAGCCGAGATCGCGCCATTGCACTCCAGCCTGGGTAACATGAGTGAAACTCCGTCTCAAAAAAAAAAAAAAAAAAAAAAAAGTGACTAACATTCATTAGGCACTCAAATGCATAGGTGCTCTGCCAAGCTCCTTACATTATCTCATTTAATGCTAAAGACAATCCTGTAAGTACCCAGTTTTATAAAAAGGGAAACTACGGTTTAGAAAGGTTAAGTAACATACTCAAAATCACACTGCTAGTAGATGTAGGAGTCAGCATTCACATCAGGTTTGTCTGACTTCAGAGACCCCACTTTTAACCACTAGTTAACTTCCTCCGTATGGAGGTGCCTCAAAAGGCAGTATCACGAGGGACTGTTTTGCATTGAGTAGCAGGATGGGATGGACTGAAAATGAGACTAGAGACACCCTCAGTTAAGTCCCCTGTATCTGAATAACACGGCCTGCACCTATCCCGGTAGAAAGGTTAGATCATCCCCCGAAAGGTCGCATCCCGTTCTCTGAGCAAGCTGACCCTCATCCTCATCCCCTTTCCACAGTGGTCTCTTGCTTTTCTTGGGGTGCAGTGGCACGATCTCAGCTCACCAGGTTCAAGTGATCCTCTCGTTTCAGACTTCGAAGTAGCTGAGCCCAGAGGCTCGAGCCACCACATCAGGCTAATTTTTGTGTGTGTAGAGATGGGTCCCACTATGTTGCTCAGGCTGGTCTCCAACGCCTGGGCTCAGGCGATCCTCCCCTCTCAACCTCTCAAAGTGTTGGGATTACAGGCGTGAGCCGCTGCACTCAGCCAAACGAGTTCTTCCCCACCTTTTCCGGTACTCTCGCCAACCTACCCCCGGGATGTCCTCTCCCTACTTCTCAAAATGGGCCGTTTCTTTGGTTCCCCCAATCGGGAAAACTGGCATGTCCACCCATCTTCCTGGCATAAGGAACTCGCCCCTCCCGGGCCCCCTCCCGAGCCCTCCCTTCAGCCGACGCTCACAGGGTCCTTGGCCACAGTAAAGAGGAGGTCTCCTTCGCGGTTATACTTAATCTGCGTAATGGACCGCTCATGGCCCTGCAGCAGGATCGGCTTCTGTGGGAACAAGACAGTAACGTCAGTGCCCGGAATTGGGTCCCGGCCTCAGCCCAGGACCCTCACTGCAGTACCCCAAACTCTGGAACTCACCATCCCGGCGATGATACGAAGACCGCAACGTGAGTAGGACCGGAAAAGGCTTTGGAACCACTTCCGGATTGTGGGTCTCCGCCCCCTCGCTCCCGGAAGTAGAAGACAGCAGCGTTGCCATGGCGGCGTCTCTGGGTAGGTAGCTAGTCCCGCCCCTCCATGGATTTCTCGAATTCATTTAGAATTCATTTCCTGCTCCATGTCCCCCGCCCCAAATCCCAACCCCTGCTACAACCCCAGAGCCGGACTCCTGGATTCATCTCCCCAGCCTCCCGGGGCCTTTCCTAGCCGCCAGTCGCAGCGGAAGCGAAGAGAGCGAAGGAGGAAGTGGGGGCGGCTACCTGGGGATAGGAAGCCAGGAGCGGGCGGAGCAGGCAGGCGGGCGGCCGTTTGGGGTGGGGGGTCAGTGACTCAGTCGTCTGCATTCAGGGCAGGTGCTGGCTCTAGTGCTGGTGGCCGCTCTGTGGGGTGGCACGCAGCCGCTGCTGAAGCGGGCCTCTGCCGGTCTGCAGCGGATTCATGAGCCGACCTGGGCCCGACAGTTGCTACAGGAGATGAAGACCCTCTTCTTGAATACTGAGGTGCGTCTGTGAAAGTCCCCGCTCTCGGGGGAGTTGCCGCCAAGAATTTGGTCTTTGGGGTCAAACAGGTCTGTGTCAGCCCCACCACTTACTAGAAACTCTCCAGAGTCACTTGTCCTTCAGTTTCATCATCGGTAAATGGTGATTATAATAATAAACATCTGGGCCGGGCGTGGTGGCTCAAGCCTGTAATCCCAGCACTTTGGGAGGCCGAGGCGGGTGGATCACGAGGTCAAGAGATCGAGACCATCCTGGTCAACACGGTGAAACCCTGTCTCTACTAAAAATACAAAAAATTAGCTGGGCATGGTGACGCGTGCCTGTAATCCCAGCTACTCAGGAGGCTGAGGCAGGAGAATTGCCTGAACCCAGGAGGCGGAGGTTGCGGTGAGCCGAGATGGCGCCATTGCACTCCAGCCTGGGTAACAAGAGCGAAACTCCGTCCCAAAAAAAAAAATAAATAAATAAAAAATAAACATCTGATAGGGCAGTTACGGGAATTAGGTGAGATACCCAGCGCACTTAGCATTGGGCCTAGAACATAGTAAATGCTCTATGGCTACCATTATTCATATTTTATTATTGTAATTCCTCCAGTTATGTAAGGCAACATTTGTGACCCTTTCCAGAGGGAGGGCTTGGGGCTCAAATTGGCCCTGCAGGGGAGGAGTTCAGAGGAGGGAGGCTGTATATGGAGGACTTGGGGAAGGCTTCCTGGAGGGGCTGACATTGGCCTCAGTGCCTTGCAGGATGGGAACCAGCAGAGGTGAGGGAGAGGGTAGTTTGAGCAGAGGCACAGAGTTCAGTCTGTTTCCCTCTTTGTCCTGGAAGGGTCCTCCTTAGAGGGCCTAATGTTCTCTGGGTCTTATAACCCTCACTCCAAGAAAAGGCATATGCTAGAAGCTCAAAGAAGGCAGTGCTGCTCATTCAGGCCTTCACACTGATGCAGGTTTCTCCTCTTTCCAGTACCTGATGCCCTTTCTCCTCAACCAGTGTGGCTCTCTTCTCTATTACCTCACCTTGGCATTGACAGGTGGGTCCTGGCTTGGAACTGTTCTGCTTCGTGTTCGAGGCCACCTGTAAGAGTGATTTGTTGGGTGGAGCTTGAAACACCTCATTCCCATCAGTGAGAGAGGGCTGACTAGCCTTAGTTCCCTCCTAGTGTCCTCTTCTCTGAACAAGAAGGGCACAGTGGGCTGGTTCTGAGTATGTTGCTAGGCACTGGGGTTGGTTTGAAGCCTGGCAGTCTTGTGTGACAGCAGACGAAGAGGGAAGGTTCATTCTGCTGTGCCAAGTGCTGGCTTTCACACTCTTGGTTCCACTGTGTGCTCCCTGCCTGACCATGAGCAAGTTCCTCATTTGAGCTTTGGTTTTTTTGTTTGTTTTTTGAGACAGTGTCACTCTTGTGGACCAGGCTGGAGTGCAATGGCACTATCTCAGCTCACGGCAACCTCCGCCTCCCGGGTTCAAGCGATTCTCCTGCCTCAGCCTCCTAAGTAGCTGGGCTTACAGGCATGTGCCACCATGCCTGGCTAATTTTTTAATTTTGTAGAGTTGGGTTTTTTTTTGTTGTTGTATTTTTAGTAGTGCTGGGATTACAGGTGTGAGCCACCACACCCAGCCTGAGCTTTGGTTTTATACAATTGGCTTCATAGCATTGTGAGGATTAAATTTAATCCCAGCACTTTGGGAGGCTGAGGTGAGAGGATCACGAGGTCAGGAGTTCAAGACCAGCCTGGCTAACATGGTGAAACCTATCTCTACTAAAAATTATTTTAAAATAGCCAGGCGTCATGGTGCGCACCTGTGATCCCAGCTACCAGGAAGCTGAGGCAGAAGAATCAGAAGAATCATTTAAACCCAGGAGGCGAAGGTTGCAGTGAGCCAAGATCACGCCATTGCACTCCAGCCTGGACGACAGAGCAAGACATCATCTCTTTTTCTCCTTTTTTTTTTTCTTTGTGACTTACTGGTTCTATCTCTAGAGAGACTTCATCTCAAAAAAAAAAAAAAAAATGAATGAATGAAAAACATTTAGGAGAGTGCCTGATGCTCAGAGCTCCATATACATAAATTTCTTTTATCTTAGAAAATGAAGTTGACGTCCAGGCTTGGTGGCTTGGCCGGGCATGGTGGCTCATGCCTGTAATCCCAGCACTTTGGGAGGCCAAGGCAGGCGGATCATGAGGTCAGGAGATCGATACCATCCTGGCCAACATGGTAAAACCCCATCTCTACTAAAAAAAAAAAAAATATATATATATATATATACACACATATATATATAAATTAGCTAGGT
>NW_022437002.1:4209123-4239632 GCF_009761245.1 Sapajus apella | reverse complement strand
GTGCCACCATGCCCAGCTAATGTTTTGTATTTTTAGTAGAGACGGGGTTTCACCGTGTTGACCAGGATGGTCTCGATCTCTTGACCTCGTGATCCACCCGCCTCGGCCTCCCAAAGTGCTGGGATTACAGGCTTGAGCCACCGCGCCTGGCCATTCACCAAGTTTTAATCACATTACAATATTAGGATCTTTTTATTTCATCACCCTCTCTGCCTGTATTCTTGAATATCCATCCTTTCTAATAACCAGAACAATAGTCACTATTTATGAAGCATCCACTTTAGCCAGGGACTATCCATGCATTATCACAGTTCATGTTAAAACAACCCAACAAAAGAAATGGTATACTGTGATCACTATTTTACATGTCGGGAAACAAGGTAAATGTTTGAATATCCTAACCAAGATTACAAGGGAAACTCTGATCTTCCTCACTCTGATGCCCTCACTCTCCCATTGCACCATGCTGCTTCCTTCCCCCATCTACTGCTGCAAACCAGACCTTAGCAGCCATGACACTCCTTGTAAGGTATGTAAACCTAAGAAGGCAGCTCTGGGTAAGGCACAGTGGCTCAGGCCTGTAATTCCAGCACTTTGGGAGGCTCAGGTGGGCAGATAACCTGAGCCTAGGAGCCCAGCCTAGGCAACAACAACAAAAATACAAAAATTACCCGAGCTTGGTGGTGTGTGCCTGTAGTCCCAGCTGCTCAGGAGGCTGAGGTGGGAGGATCACCTGAGCTCAGGAGGCTGAGGTGGGAGGATCACCTGAGCTCAGGAGGCTGAGGTGGGAGGATCACCTAAGCTCAGGAGGCTGAGGTGGGAGGATCACCTGAGCTCAGGAGGCTGAGGTGGGAGGATCACTTGAGCTCAGGAGGCTGAGGTGGGAGGATCACTTGAGCTCAGGAGGTTGAGGCTGCAGTGAACAGTGACCTCACCACTGCACTTCCAGCTTGAACAACAGAGTGAGACCCTGTCTCAAAAACAACAAAAATGAAAAACAACAAAAAAAGAAAACAACTCTTTGTAGGTGGGGTTGTTGTATCAATTTCTTAGATGGGTAATGCCTCTATGCTGGGGCCTCCTGGGGATGAGGAGCAGGACAGTTCCCTTCTCTGCCTCACAAAGGCAAGGCCTGGGAGTGCTGGGAAAGAATGTGCTGAGGAGCCAGTGTGAGCATCTGGTCTGCAGTTGAGTCTTGTTACCATGGAAAACTCAGCTGATTTGTCTGTCTTTTTTTTTTTTTTATGTGTATGTGGCTCTTTTTTTAATGTGATAAGAACACTTAACAGGAGATCTACCCTCAACAAATTTTAAGTTAACTCCATTAGTCTTTTTCTTTTTTCCCCTACCTTTTTTTTTTTTTTTTTTTGATGGAGTCTGGCCCTGTCGCCTAGGCTGGAGTGCAGTGGCTTGATGTCAACTCACTGCAACCTCCATCTCCTGGATTCAAGCAATTTTCATGCCTCAGCCTCCCAAGTAGCTGGGATTATGTGCCACCAAGCCTGGCTAATGTTTGTATTTCTTTCTTTTTTTTTTTTTGGTGCCCGCTTTGTTCCTCCATAATTGTTTGTATTTTTAGTAGAGATGGGGTTTTAGCATGTTGGCCAGGCTGGTCTGGAATTCCTGACCTCAAGCAGTCCTCCCACCTCCACCTCCCAAAGTGCTGGGATTAACAGGCATGAGCCACCACGCCCAGCCAACTCCATTACTCTTTTTCAAGTTTGCTTATCGGCAGTCAGCCCCTTGGAACTTCAAAATTAAGGAACAGATCCTTATCATGGGCTATGATACCCTCTCTCCACACCATAGATCCACCCCAATGTCCTGAACAGGTACCTGGCTTCTTTCTTCTGACACTTTTATTTTTAACTCCATAAGGCCTGAGCTTGGGCTGAAACAGAAGCAAAATGTGCTTCACCTAATGTTCTGCTTTGTCCATATCCATTTAATTCAATAAGAGTGCAGACCTTGGAGTCAGACAAACCACAGTTTAAATCCTCAACTTGCCTTAGTTTCCTTTATGCAAAATGGTGATAATCCCTTCCTTGCAGTGTTGTGAAAATTGAAATATGTAAAATGGTGGCTATATGGCCGGGTGTAGTGGCTCACACCTGTAATCCCAGCATTTTGGGAGGCTGAGGTGGGCGGATCGCCTCAGGTCAGGAGTTTGAGACTAGCCTGGCCAACATGTTGAAACCCTATCTCTACTAAAAATGCAAAAATTAGCACGGCATGGTGGCAGGCACCTGTATCCCATTACTCAGGAGGCTGAGGCATAACAATCCCTTGAATCCACAAGACGGAGGCTGTAGTGAGCCAAGATCACACCACTGCAGTCCAGCCTGGGTGACAGAGCAAGACTCCATCTCAAAGAAAAGAAAAAAAATAAATGGTGGCTGTGCTTGGTGTTACTTGACTTTCTACTGCATCCTTTGGGATTTGGGTGCCTGCCTATGTGTCCAGATGTCCTTGAAATCTCACAAGTTCTTTTTGAGTGCAAAGACCTCATTCTCATTATCAAACCAGGCTGGTACCAGACCTCAGAGTTCAGGAATCCTGGGGAATGCTGGAATCCTGGGGAAGCACTGAACGTGGAGCCAGGATATTTGGGTCTGAGTCCTGAAATGTGCGGTGACTTCATCTGGAAGATGGGGTTATACCTTTTTTAAAGATACGAAATGATGATGATGGAAGTGTCTTGTGTTTAGAAAGGCATTTGTTGCATCTCAGGGATTCTTTTCATTCTGACCACCCAGATCTGACCCTAGCTGTACCCATCTGTAACTCTCTGGCCATCATCTTCACACTGATTGTTGGGAAGGCCCTTGGAGAAGATATTGGTGGAAAACGTAAGTCAGGCTACTGCGAGTGTGGGACGCAGCTATTTGGACCTCGACATACCTGTATCAGTTCCTTCCCGGAACCCATCTCCCTGGAATGGGTGAGGACAGGGCCTCTTCCCATCCTGCATTTTCCTCTGCAGCTGTCCTGCTTCCTTGTGGCCATCAGAGTTCCCTTCTGCTGGACAGTCTGGGGACAGAGGCTGAGGCGGGACCCAGGACCAGACCCTATCTGAGCCCTTCCTACAGCCCTGTGCCAGCTGTTACTGGCATGGCTGAGCTCAGAACCCCTTGATTTCTGTCCATTATCCCAGGAGCAGTCGCTGGCATGGTGCTTACCATCACAGGAATCTCACTCTGCATCACAAGCTCAGTGAGTAAGACCTAGGGGCAACCGTCTACCCTTTGAGTGGGCCGAAGCCATCACCAGCTCTGCTGCCTCCTGGAAGCCCCTGGGCCATGAAGTGCTGACAGTGAGCAGATAGACCTAGCACCTCCCCTCTCTGGCCTCAGCTTCCTCCTCTTGTGGGGATAACAGCTACCTCATGGATCACAATAAGAGAACAAGAGTGAAAGGGTTTTGTAACCTTCAAGTGCTGTTCAGCTACTGGAATTAAGCACAGGAGACTCGACGCAACCTTTCTGCCCCAGCAGCTCTCTTCCTACTGTCATCTCAGGCCCCCAGTTCAGCCACCATTACTGTGGCCTAATCTGGACTATCATGGCGGCAGGTTCCATGGACTGCAGAACCCCAGCTTTATAGAAAGGGCCAGCTACAGACGGAGCCAGAAGGCAAACAGGAGGCCTCCAGGACTCAGAGCACCTTGGCTGACTGAGAGGTGGAACTGAGGGGAAAAAGGTGCCTCAGAGTGGCAGATGCAGAAGATGAGCTATTAGCCTTGCTTGCCCCACCCATGAGGTGGGCAGAAATCCTCACTGCCAGCCTCTCTTAAACAGGTAGCATCTGTGAGCCCCAGCTCCGCCCGACTCCAGCACCCAGCACAACACCTGGAGAGTAGTAGCTGTCAATAAATCTGTGGTAAACAGAAGTTAATAAGTATTATTTTATTGTGACAAACTTGCTTCCACGTTTGTGGCCTCTCCCAGGTTCAGTCAGCTACTTTCTCTGGCCAGAGAATCCCATAAGGAAGTAGCTCCCACAGCCAGGGCTGCCCTGCTCAGAGGAAGGGAAGGCTGAGCTGTGGGTATAGGAGCAGAACGGGGAGGGCTGAGGAGGCTGCAGTGTACCCTGGGAGCCCAGGGGAGGTGGTGGCTCCTGAGGAACAAGCTGCTGGAGGCTGAGGACAAAAGGTGGCCAGAGTGATAGTCCCCAGTTCTTCTCTGGAGCTGCGGGCTCTCAAGATGGCAGAGCAGGGGCTGAGGCTGGTTTTCCAGGGACAAGGCCTCTTCCACTATCTGTGCTGCCCTCTGGAGGAAGTGGAAGGCCATGCAGAATGGAGTGAGAGAGTGGCCAGCCTCCAGCTCTCAGCCAGGAGGTCCCCACCCCAAGAAAGGAAGACACTGGAATTTAGGAACTGCTTCCTCATTTAACAAGGTGGGAAGTTAGGAGATCCTTTTGCCTTCAATCACAAGGGAGAACTGTTCCTGGGGCCCCGGGCTGCTAGTTTCCAGCTCAGAACTCCTCCCATCCTAATATACTGTTTACTGATCCAACAGCTTACCTCATCCAAGGGCTCCTCTGTCTGGGTGTCTTCATCATCTGCTACTTCCTGGGTCCCTGCTGTCTCCTTCCTTGGGTGGGGAACCCCATATATTCCTGTAACTCCTAAAGAGGGACGCAGCGTTGGCTGATGCCCAGGCTGAAGAGCCCTCAGCATCCCTCCCCTGAGCCTGGTTCTGCCTTCCCTACCATCTCCCAGGATGGCAGGGAAGTGAGAAGTGGGCCTTTGGTTCCATCCCCATCCCCTCTAAATCCCACCCCTGAAGTCTCATCGCTTTAAGCACTGCCCTTTCCAGGTGCTTCTTTTTGTGTGACAAGGCCTGTGAAGAAGGGACAGGATATGCAGACGGGGGAGCTGGAGACAGTTATGATGAGGTCAGGGCCAGCGTTTTTTTGTTGTTGTTGTTATGGGTAGTCTCCTTAGCCAGTAGGCTCAAACTCCTTTATCTTTTTTTTTTTTTTTTTTTTTTTTTTTTTTTTTCAGTGCCAGCTTTGTGTCTGGGCACTCTGCTCCCATGGACATCCCCAACATCAAGGACCAACCTATGTCACTATCAAAGGGCAGCTGAGAAGGGCCTGAGCCCCAGGGGCCCCTCACCTGATGGGAATGAGATTGTAGGGGCTTGCTTCTTGGCTGAATGGTCTTCTGGGGTCTGGCATAGAAAGTCGATGGCTCAATTTGGTCTGGTTCCTTTGGAGAGGGCTGGGTTACCTGTGCCCTGTGGCCTTGGGCCTATAGAAAGGACACTGGGTTTGGAACCTGGTTGCTGGCCATTCTTACCTTTCCTACTCCCCAACTGAGGCTTCAGAGAGCCCCTGATGCCTGCAGGAACATGGCAGAGGAGATGCCATCTGTCTTCACAACCTATGTCCTCCCTCCTTGCTGCCTCTTCCCATCAGCCTGCCTTATCCAGGGACAGAGTAGTTGGTGCCTGGCACTCCTGGATGCCCAGTGAAACCAGGCTGTGCTCTCCCACCTCCACCGCCATTCCCCATTCTCACTGGTTCATTTCTTGGGAGGGCTTAGGCCTGCAATAAGTTCCCCTGGGCCCTACTGTGCCAAATATGCCAATTCTCTCTCCCAGCATTCAACCTAGCAAAAAGGCATCAAGTTCTACAAGTCAGAGTCCTGAAGATGTGAGTTCTGGTCTGACCCCTCAATACTGTGTCATTCTGAACAAATGACTCTTTTTTTTTTTGAGACGGAGTCTCCCTCTGTCACCCAGGCTGGAGTGCAGTGGCTCTATCTTGGCTCACTGCAACCTCTGCCTCCCGGGTTCAAGTGATTCTCCTGCCCCAGCCTCCCGAGTAGCTGGAATTACAAGTACATGCCACCATGTCCTGCTATTTTTTGTATTTTTAGTAGAAACAGCTTTCACCATGATGGTCAGGCTGGTCTTGAACTCCCGACCTTGTGATCCACCCACCTCAGCCTCCCAAAGTGCTGGGATTACAGGCATGAGCCACCGCCTTTTTTTTTTTTTTTAAAGAGATGGGGTCTTTCCATGTTGGTCAGGCTGGTCTCAAACTCCTGACTTCAGGTAATCCACCCTCCTCGGCCTCCCAAAATGCTGGGATTACAGGTGTAAGCTACTGCACCCAGCCCACCACCGCCTTTTTTTGAGAACAAGTCTCACTCTGTTGCCCAGGCTGGAGTGCAGAGACAAGATCTCGGCTCACTGCAACTTCTGCCTCCAGGGTTTAAGTGATTCTCCTGCCTCAGCCTTCTGAGTAGCTAGGACTACAGGCACCTGCCGCCATGCCCAGGTAATTTTTAGTAGAGATGGGGTTTCACTATGTTGGCCAGGCTGGTCTTGAACTACTGACCTCAGGTGATCCACCCTCCTCAACCTCCCAAAGTGCTGGGATTACAGGCGTGAGCCACCATGCCCAGCCCACTTCACTCTTTTGAGCTTCAGTTTCCTCTGGAAAATGTGGATAATCTTTCTTTCACAAGATTTTTTTTTTTTTTTTTTTTTTGAGGCGGAGTTTCACTCATGTTACCCAGGCTGGAGTGCAATGGCGCGATCTCGGCTCACCGCAACCTCCGCCTCCTGGGTTCAGGCAATTCTCCTGCCTCAGCCTCCTGAGTAGCTGGGATTACAGGCAGGCACCACCATGCCCAGCTAATTTTTTGTATTTTTAGTAGAGATGGGGTTTCACCATGTTGACCAGGATGGTCTCGATCTCTTGACCTCGTGATCCACCCGCCTCGGCCTCCCAAGATGCTGGGATTACAGGCTTGAGCCACCGCGCCCGGCTCACAAGATTATTAAGAGGGGCGTGGTGCGGTGGCTCATGCCTATAATCCCAGCACTTTGGGGATGCCAAGGTGGGTGGATCATCTGAGGTCAGGAGTTCAAGACCAGCCTGACCAACATGAAGAAACCCTATCTCTACTACAAATACAACAAATTAGCTGGGCGTGGTGGCGGATGCCTGTAATTCCAGCTACTTGGGAGCCTGAAGCAGGAGAATCGCTTGAACCCAGGAGGCAGAGGTTGCAGTGAGCTGAGACCATGCCATTGCACTGCAGACTGGGTAACAAGTGTGAAACTCTGTTTCAGAAAAAAAAAATTAGCTGGGCTGGTGGCGCATGCCTGTAATCCCAGCTACTCAGGAGGCTGAGGAGAATTGCTTGAACCTGGGAAGCGGAGGTTGCAGTAAGCTGAGATCACACCATTGCACTCCAGCCTGGGCAACAAGAGTGAAACTCTGTTCCAAAAAGAAAATTATTATATATATAATATATATATAACATATATATAACATATATATAATATATATAACATATATGATATATATATTATGTATATGTTATATGTTATGTATATATCATATATATTATATATATTACATATATTACATATATATCATATATATATAACATATATATCGTATATATCATATATATATAACATATATATATCATATATATATATATTGTTTTTAGAGACGGGGTTTCACCATGTTGACCAGGATGGTCTCGATCTCTTGACCTCGTGATCCGCCCACCTCGGCCTCCCAAAGTGCTGGGATTACAGGCGTGAGCCACCGTGCCCAGTCAAAAAAAGATTATGAAGAGGATGCAGGATCGCTTGAGCCCAGAAGTTCAAACATAGTGAGACTCATCTCTATATTCAAAATAAAAGAAAAAAGGAAAAAAAGGATGCAGTTAACCAGGTGTGATGGCAGGGATCTGTAAGCCCAGCTACTCAGGAGGCTGAGGCAGGAGAATCACTTGAACTTGGGAGGTGGAGGTTGCAGTGAGCTGAGATCATGCCACTGCACTCCAACCTGGGCAACAGAGCGAGACTCGATCTCAAAAAAAACAAAAAAATAGGATGCAGTGAAATAAGGTCAGAGCCTGTGCTAGAAGAGTTGTCAGACAGTCACTCCCGTTCCCACCCCACCCCACACTGTACCCTGCGTCACCTACCCCCTGCCTGTAGGCCCTAGACTTCGAGTCTGGAGGATGCCTACAACAACAAAAGGAAAGGCTTGGAGTGGGCAGATGGCATGGAGTCAGAGCACACAGACCCAGAGGGTGGCTTCCTCTGCCCAGTCTGTTACCCCTCCACCTCCCACATACATACCAGCAGCCCCTGGGCAGGGAAGGGCTGGGTACCAGCAGCTCCAGATAGGGGAGGGCCTTGAACTCATCTTCTCCGACAGCCACATAGTAATGGCCACTTACCAGCTCCTCCCCTGCTGACAGTGGGAGCCCCTCCAGGGTGCAGAGTCTGGGAGAGAGAGGTAAGCAGGATAAGGGCTGGTAGATGCAATGCTCCTTCACATTCAGCAGACTGAGGGGTGAGTGCAGCTATTCCAAGGTGCCCTCTGGCCTCGGCACCAGTCGCCCAGGCTCTTCCCTGCCTCTGAGGGCTGGGCAGAGGGGCCTCTCTCCCTGTGACATAGGAAGTCCCATGTAGGCGAATGTGCTTTCCTTTTGCCCCTTCACCCTCAGCCACAGCTGAAGCCAGTGGGGAGGCTCTGTTTGGGGACTGTTGAGCCCTCCCAGCCCCCATACTCACTTGCACGCAGCCCCATTCTGCAACTGGACCTTCTCAGTCAGGAGCTTCAATACAGTTTCCCAATCCTGGCTGGCAGTCCGGGGCAGCTTCACACTAAATGGGGGACTTACCAGGTCCCCATTCCTGAACACACTGAGACAAAAAGCCTGGTAGGGGGGAGTGTCCCCAGGAGTCCCTACATGTGAGGCGAAGGGTGGCACAAGTCCAGCAATAACCATAACGCTGGTGTCTGTTCACCCATCAAACATGCTGGACTTCTATATTCCCAACAGTAACTCCTGGAACAAACCCAACACCATTTTCTTGGTCTCACTAAAAAATACATCCCTGCTCCCTGACACTGGCACTCACTGGATGTGGCAGGGAGCACCTGCAGGCAGCCGCAGTCCAAGAGGCCCATCACACAGGTGGCGAGTCACCGGAGAACCCTGAAACCCAAGTCAGGCCTCCAAATCAGGAGAGTTGGGGCCTTTGGTTAGGGGTGGCTCTGTCCAAAGTGTGGACTGAGGGGGCTGGAACCAGACTGGGGCAGGAAGTGGGTGAGGAGGGATGAGACAGGTCACACCTTTTACCAAAAGTTGCTTCTATGTTCCCTAAGTTACATTCTAGCCACTCCCTATCTCCATCTGTGTTTCACAGCTTCCTCTTACCTTTGGACCACAATTTGGAGATAAAGTCAAAGCTTCTTGGACAGAAGCAAGAGATAGTATCTTGAAATCCCACACTCCAGGAAGGATAGCAGCTGGCTCCAAAGTACCCCCCATAGAACTGGCAGATCTTGCTGCTTCCCTGGCTTCCCACACCAAATTGGGGGCAGTTCCGGGAGGAATGGGAAGACAGAGGGGCTGGGGGACATGTCCCCAGGACTCACTTGTAGTCTGCAGCTCTTCCCACCTGGATCCTTCCCTCCATGGGGTAAATAGCTGAAAGGACAGATAGGTCACAGGTCATCTCGCAGAGCCTGAGGCCTCAACAGTCTGGCAAATGTCAGTATTGGGCTGGGGTATAGCTCACCAGATATCCCTCCCCATGGAAAAGTGGCAATCATCTCAGTCCAGAAGCATACACCGGCACTTGAATCTGTCCTAGGACTCCTTCAGTACTCAAGTGCTGCCGGGGCAAGTGCTGGGTAAGTCTGGAAATCCAGACCAGAGTCTCGATACTAACCATGAGATTAAAGGTCAAGGGCATGGCAGCTCACACCTGTAATCCCAGCTCTATGGGATGCTGAGGCAGGAAGATAACTTGAGCCCAAGAGTTTGAGATCAGCCTGGGCAACCTCATTGCTAGCAAAAGCAAACATTAGCCAGGCATGGTGGCATGCATCTGTGGTCCTAGCTACTTTGGAGGCTGAGGCAGGAGGATTCCATGAGGTCAGGAGTTCGAGGCTGCAGTGAGTGATCGTGTCACTGCACTGCACTCTAGCCTGGGTAACAGAGCAAGACCCTGTCTTAAAAAAAAAAAAAAACTGAGAAACTAGAAACTAGTGCATTATGCATCCTGCTATATCCCAAGAATATTTTCGTTCATGAAATAGGTCATTTTATCTCCATTTATGAGACTCCAGGAAATTAAGTGACTTGCCCAAAGTCACACAAGAAATAAGGGATGAAGCCTAGATTCTAAGTCTACCTAGCTTTGCACACCACCCACCTTTTTTTTTTTTTTTTTATAAAGACGGCAGGGTTTCACCATGTTGGTCAGGCTGGTCTTGAACTCCTGACCTCAGGTGATCCGCCTGCCTTGGCCTCCAAAGTGCCTGGATTACAGACGTGAGCCGCTATGCCCGGCCAACTTTTTTTTTTTTTTACACGGAGTCTCGCTGTGTCTCCCAGGCGGGAGTACAGTGGTGCAATCTCAGCTCACTGCAACCTCCGCCTCCCAGGTTCAAGCAATTCTCCTGCCTCAGCCTCCTGAGTAGCTGGGATTACAGGCACATGCTACAACACTCAGCTAATTTTTGTATTTTTAGTCGAGACAGAGTTTTGCCACATTGGCCAGGCTGTTCTCGAACTCCTAACCTCAGGTGATCCACCCGCTTCAGCCTCCCAAAGCGCTAGGATTACAGGGATGAACCACCTTGCCCAGACACTTCCCCTTCTTGGTCCTTACATTAATAGTAAGCAACCTCAGCTGAGAGCTAAGAATAGGACCTGGAAGCCAGACATGTGTCAGACTCAGATACTCAAATTCTTCTCTCACCTGGGAAGACAGTCTCCTCCTGCAATGGGGGATGATCCTAGCCTAACGGCAGAGTCTGGGATGCCTAAGCAGAGTGGGGAGGAATGGATGGGTGGATTTGGAGTGTTTGGTGACGTTAGAGGGTCCAAGCAAGAAAAGCTTTTGGAAAAAGGGGCTCAACCTGCAGGAGAGTGGTCTTCCCACAGGCTGATCTTGGCCATGATCATTAGTAACACACACAATTCCATTTGAATTTCAGTTCAACTATTTGTTGTGTACTCTTAGGCAGATTTTTTGTCTGTTTTCCCTTTCTAATGGAGGCAACCCCCCGCCCCATAGAGTTCAGTGAATACCAGGAACGTGCCGGTACATACGTGGTATGTACTGAATACACGTTCTTGCTACTGCTGTTACCTCCCTCGCTAGGCTCTTTGATCAGCCCCAGCCCACTCACTGGAGCTTGTGGAATTGTTCAAAGCCAGCGGCCACATACTGCCCTCCATTCTTCAAGTCTGCCAGGTCAGTGACACGATGGCCGTGACAAGTGTAGAGAGCACGCACAGCCAGTGGGGCCTGCACGGCTGATGTCACCTCGCAGAGGAAGGCCTCCATGGTGGGGAAGCAGCGTTGAGTCACCACCAGCCGGGAGCCTGGGAAGAAGGGGTCCCCATTCCGGTACACCACAACCCTCTTGGCTGCTGGATGGCCAGCCGCCATAGTGTAATCTGTCAGAGACACAGAGCTGTTGCCAGGCAACCAAGGAAGGGCTGGGAGCGGTGCCAATCAGAGGTGGAGTCCAGCCCTCTCACCCAGGAAGGCAGAGGGAGCCTCTGGCAGGAGCATTTATCTGCACTCAGGGTTTCATCCAATCTGCTCTCGGGAGATCACACTTCAACACAGGTGTTCCTTACTCTGCAGAGCCTCCTTGCCACTCTAAAGCACAAGGCTGAGCTCAATGGCGGATCAGCTTCAGGGGTTGTTCCCTAAGGAGGATGGCTAGATCTGTTCCTGGACTGTGGCTCCCAGCTGGCTCTGGGATCAATGCCCCATGCCTGCAGGAAATGAAAAGCAGGGCCCAGAGTCTGTCCTGGCCAGAAGCAGAAAATGAAAGCAGCCAGGCTCAGAATGTAAGAAAAACCTTTATTCCCAACAGGTCCCCCATTCCACTTCCCCCAGGTAGCCACAAATTTGTTTTGGTTTTTGAGACAGTGTCTCGCTCTCTCACCCAGGCTGGAGTGCAGTGGCACAATCCTGGCTCACTGCAACGCAACCTCCACCTCCTGCGTTCAAGCGATTTTCCTGTCTTAGCCTCCCAAGTAGCTGGGACTACAGTCATGCGCCACCACACCCATCTAATTTTTGTATTTTTAGTTGAGATGGGGTTTCAGCATGTTGGTCAGGCTGGTCTCAAAATTCTGACCTCAAGTGATCCACTGGCCTCAGCCTCCCAAAGTGCTGGGATTACAGGTGTTGAGCCACCACGCCCAATGCCTTATCCACAAATTTGGATTCAGCTATAGGCAGAAGATTGAAAGCGTATCCTTCCTCCTTCCCTATACTCATGCCAGCTCTCTGCTCCAGCTTCTCTTGGCCTCACTAGGCACTGATGCCAGGGGCAGGGGCAGAAGGCAGAGCTGGTACCAGGGAGGTAGGATGAGGTCTTGTCCTCTCTGCCCTTTCATAGCATTCCCCTTTGGAACTTGGTCCTCTCCTGGCTTCCCAGGGTCTAGCCAGATGGTCCTGTTTTCCATGGCCTGCCCCTCCACTGTTCCTCTCCTGTACAGCCCGCCCCTGTGGAAGACAGGATCTTAGGTGACTTTGATCTCCATGGTACAGTCCTCTGCTTTTTCTGTCCTTGGTGACTAGGCTCATTGGAGGTTCCATCTCTGGAGCTTCTATCACTAAGGGTCTGATCTTGGGTGGTTTAGTCCTCCAGAGATCAAGGCCACCATGCTCTGGCCCTGACAAGGTCCCATCTGAGATGACATGGTCCTCTGAGAGGCCCAACTCTTGTGTCCTGACTGTTTGGCAGTCAGGCTCTTTGTGGTCTAGTTTTCTGGGAGATGTCTCTTTATTATATGTGTCCTCACAGAGTGCAGGCAGCTGTGTCCTGTACTTCCTGGGACAATGGTCCCTAAGTTTTAAGCCTCTGGGGGTCTGGTCCTCCAGGATTTTCATCTGCAGCAGGCAGGTGCCTCCAAAGGTCTGTCTTCCATCATCCGGCCCTTTGGTGAGCCTGTCCCCCAGAGCCTGGCTGTTCGATGGTATTGACAACGGTGGTCCAGCCCTGCTGTAGCATGGTTCTCTGCACTTAGCCCCAGCAGTGTTTTTTTGTGTAGTGGCTTGACTTCCTGGGGATATGACCCTCTGGCAGGAGTCATCCTCCTGTTCTAGCTCTCTAGTGGTCCTGTCTCTGTAGGACTGGTCCTCCAGTGGTGCGCTTGGTTGTGACTGGTTCCTCTCACAGGCTTTTTTCCCATGTTCTGGGCACACACTGGGCTCCTCTCTGATCGGGCCTGCCTCTGGGGATCTCAGTGTTTGTTTGAGAATTAGGTACTGTTGAGGGAGAGAACATACACTGTACCAAGCAGGTCTGCTTGGGCATAGCAGGAGGTCTCTCCCTAACCCCCACCCTTGACCCTAAATGTTCAGAAAGAGATGCAGGTTAGTGCTACCTCCTTACGGCTATTGATGGCCTGTTGCAGCCACAGCAATTCCATGGCCAAGTGGCTGCGGTGGTACTGAAGCTCTTGAAGCTCAGGTTGGCTGTGTGACAGTCTTGGATCTGTGGCTTCTGTCAAAGAGGGAAGGAATAAGGAGAAAACCTTGAGGGAGGCCGGGCGCGGTGGCTCAAGCCTGTAATCCCAGCACTTTGGGAGGCCGAGGCGGGTGGATCACGAGGTCAAGAGATGGAGACCATCCTGGTCAACATGGTGAAACCCCGTCTCTACTAAAAAAATACAAAAAATTAGCTGGGCATGGTGGTGCGTGCCTGTAATCCCAGCTACTCAGGAGGCTGAGGCAGGAGAATTGCCTGAACCCAGGAGGCGGAGGTTGCGGTGAGCCGAGATCGCGCCATTGCACTCCAGCCTGGGTAACGGGGGGGAAACCCCCCCTCAATTCAGATTAAAAAAAAAAAAAAGAAAACCTTGAGGGAGCAGAGCCCAGGAAATGGCCTAGCTTTAGACTTTGGAAATCTCCCTTCCCATCACTGCCCAACCATGTGGTGGCCCTAACCAGGCAAAGAGAAGACAGGAAGGGGATGCAGCTTATCTAGCACAAGCCTTTCACTCTTCAGACGGAGAGGCTGAGGCACAGAGAGGGTCAAGGGCTTGCCCTGATCTTGGCAGAGAGGTACCTGGAGTCTCCATCCCTGTTGTGTCTCTGGTCTCCTCTTGGCTGGGTTTCCTGTTCTGTTCCATCTGAAGCCAGGGGCTGTGATCTCTGCAGAGGCTTCCTTGGTTTGCTGAGCTCTCTCCTGATTTCTTCAGCACCGTCTCCTCCCAGGTGGCCTCTCCCTCAGACTCTTTACACGGGACGTGGTTCCACAGCTCCTGCTCCGGATTTGCTACCCTGTCTCCTGCTTTCCAGGTCTGATGGGATTTTGCCTTCTGAGAAATTAGAGAGATGTGAAAGCCCGGGGCTTAACTCTTCCAAGTATCTGGGCACCATGATCTGGCAGACAAGTTGGTGAGGATTAAGGACTAGGGTGTGAGGAGGTGAGTCTGCTGCCTCTTCCAGTGAGAAAACCTTGTCACCAGGAAGGGTGGCTCCACTCTGCCCAAGCCCTCCTTCCTTTCTCTCCTAGGTGTGTCCTACCTCTTGGAGGAATCGTGGCCTGGGAATGCGGCCCTCGGTCCACTGAAGCGTGCCCAGGTCGCCCTCGATCTCTTGTACAATCGCCTCATACTCAGCTCGCAGGCTCTGAAACTGGCGTCGGACCAAGCAGCCCCGAACGCAGGCCTGGAGTGGAGAACGAGAGCGAATAAGTCCCTCATCACCGCAAGGGGGGGAGGTCTCAAAGGACTGTCCTGGAGAGGTCGTCCCGGCGAATGCTAGAGGGGACCCGGCGGCGGGGAAAGGATAGGTGGGCTGTGCGCTGGGGCTCCGGGGGGCTTGAGGGAGGATGCCGGACTGGATTCTCCCCCTCGCCTTAAGGCTCTTCCTGTTTCCCTGATCCCGCGCGAGCGTGTGGTGGGAGTGGGGGTGCGCAGAGCAGGGAGTCTGTGGGTCCCAGCTTTCGTCAGCGCGGTTGGGAGGCCGGAATCTCCAGAGATTGGTGCGCAGGTAAGGGACTCGCTGTGAGGTCCCGGTACAAGACCCCATGATTTCCCTAAGGGAGAATCCTGTGCACCCCGCGCCCGCGCCCGCCTCCGCCCCCGCACCTGCATCGCCAACACCCTCCGAACCGGCAGCTCCCGCTCCATGGGCGCCAACGGCCTGACAGGCCCGCCCCGCGCCTGCGCAGTACGTCATTGATCGGCGCCGCTGCGGAGCGAGCGCGGGCGTGGGCCCCGCCCTCCCGTCCCCACGGCAACAGTCTCCCTTCTTCGATAGGGGCGTCCTCGCGACTGGTGACCTGCGTTGCCCCAGCCCCCGACTCCCCCTCCCACAGCCGCAAGGGGCACTCCAGTCCCGCAGGCGGGATCTCCATAACCAAAGGCCCGCGGCGCTGGGCTGTCTCCGCGGATGCCGGGAGAAAAGAGGCAATGAGGGGAAGCAGGACACTGAGCCGCTTTATTTTTCTCTGGTTTAATTCCATCCAGTGCCCCCCTCCCCCATAGCACCTGGGGGGCCGTGGAACATCAGTCCGAGTCCGTAAAAAGTCACAGTTTGAAGAGAATGGGAGGAGCAGTGTGGGCCTGCGTGGGACACCTACGCAGCAGACTGCTCCTCAGGCTCTGCGTTCTCGGCCAGGTGCAGCTTCTGGCTGTGCCCATCAAGGATCGTGGCGCTTTGGACCAGTCCTCCCACCCGAGTCTCCCATCCTGCAAGGGCTTAGTTCCCTCACCTGTGCAAAGGTTGTGGACTGGGGTTGCAGTCCCCGCCTGCCCTCTCTCACTCCCTCTCTCTTCAAACACAGTGGGGTGTGTGCGCTCTGTTTCTGAGGACCAGGTGAAGTGGTAGTGTAAATCAGTAAAAATAATTGCTCAATGCTGAAAGGATAGGAGGACATCGGGCAAGCTTTGCCATGACTGGTGTCAGCTAAAGTACTCGCAAAGATTTTGATCAGTAGTAAAACATCTCCTGCAACCACTTTTTTTTTTTGAAACAAGAGTCTCACTCTGTCACCAGGCTGGAGTACAGTGACGCGATCTTGGCTCACTGCAACCTCTGCCTCCTGGGCTCAAGCGATTCTCCTGCCTCAGCCTCCCGAGCAGCTGGGACTACAAGCGCTCACCACCACATCCAGCTAATTTTTGTATTTTTTTTTTAGTAGAGACAGGGTTTCACCATGTTGGCCAGGATGGCCTCAATCTCTTTATCTCGTGATCCACCCGCCTCACCCTCTCAAAGTGCTGGGATTACAGGCATGAGCCGCCATGTCCGGCCTTGCAACCACTTCTTTTCTTTTTCTTTTCTTTCTTTTTTTTTTTTTTTGAGTCATTCCCTTGAGTGTCAGCAACCACTTTTCTTCTAATTTTGGGGAAATTCTAAATTCCTGTACCTGGGCATTCGGGCAATCTGGCTAAATCTGACAAGAGTGCAAGAGGTGGGGAAGTTGGTTGTGTGTGAACACTCCTGGAGGGTGCTGGGGAGGAGGAAACTGACCTCGCAGGAACATGCACACAGTTGGGTTCCTTGGAAAGGATACATTGAATTACTCAGGTCTTCCAGCTGTCAACAAAGAGAGAAATGGAAGCTTCTGTTAGGAGGGGCACCAAGCCAAATCCCCAATGCTCTGGGGGCTGTCTTCTGGGGAAGCTGAGGGGCTCAGAGCTCTTGGATCCATGCACTCCCACCTTTTCACCCAGAGAGCATGTACCTCCTCCACCCCTGGTGCCCCAGGAACCAAAGTACCCAGACATGAACCCACATTGCTAAGCAGCTGGTCCAAGTTACGGTCAGCCATCGTCTTCTTCTGCTCCTCCGGCAGCCCCTCAGTGACCCCATCCTCTTCTTCTTCATCCTCCTCCTCCTCCCCACATACGTCTAGGCTGAAGTGCAGCCGAGCCAGCTTCTCCTGCATCTCCCGAACGTGCTCCAGCTGCTCAAAGGAGCATTCCTTCCCTGGAATGAAGCCCTGTCTGAACCCCGGGAAAGATTCCTGGAACCCTGGACCCTGGTCCCAGCCATATCCCACGGACCAGGCCCTCCAGCCCTATCCACAGTATCCCCAGACCCTCTGAGCCCAGCCCCCAGGACTCACCAAAGGCCTGCAGCCGTCCCGAGTGAAAATCATTGAGCAGGTTCAGGAGTCCCCCCTCCATCTCATAGACATCAGTCACCTCGGTCAGGAAGGAGTGCTGCAGGGGCGTGCCTGCAGAGCCACCTCCACCTCCGGCCAGCACTGGGCGGCACTTCTCCTTGCCTACTCTGGGTGGGGTGGACATGACCATGATCACACGGTGGGGGGCAGTCAGGCACCTCCAGATCTTTCGTGTCTTCTGCCTATGCACTAATTCATCTGCCCATCTACTCATGAGCAGAAATGGATGTTTATGGTCCTCCCTTGGGCACCAGGAAGGGAGTGAGTGAGGAGGCATGAGGAGGTCAAAAAGAAGTCTTTTCTGCTAATAACACAGCCAGAGCCATGCCTGGAAGGAGGTCCCTGGCTTCCTGAGTGCCTCACTCATTTGTTCTATGACCCTGAGTGAATCACTTATCCTCCTTAATCTTCAGTGTATCTAGAGACAGCTACTCCTTTATTGCCACAAGGGCTATCTTACCTCTTCCCAAAATATCTTACCGTACCTCTTTTTTTTTTTTTGAGACCCAGTCTCATTCTATCGCCCAGGCTGGAATGCAGTGGCATACTCTCAGCTCTCTGCAACCTCGCCTCCTGGGTTCAAGTGATTCTCATGCCTCAGTCTCCTGAGTAGCTGGGATTACAGGTGCCAGCCACTGCACCCTGTTAGTTTTTAAATTTTTAGTAGAGATGGGGTTTCACCACGTTGGCCAGGCTGGTCTTGAATTCCTGACCTCATGTGATCCGCCTGCCTCAGCTTCCCAAAGTGCTGGGATTACAAGTGTGAGCCATGGCACCCAGCCCCCCCCCTTTTTTTTTTAAGACTGGGGTTTCACCATGTTGGTCAGGCTGGTCTTGAACTCCCAACCTCAGGTGATCCACCCGCCTTGGCCTCCAAAGTGCTTGGATTACAGGCGTTAGCCACCGCGCCCAGTCTGCCCCCCCCTTTTTTTTTTAATTAAAAAAATTTTTTTTTAGACAAAGTCTCACTCTGTCGCACAGGCTGGAGTGCAGTGGCACAATCTCCACTCACTGCAACCTCCGCCTCACAGGTTCAAGCGATTCTCATGCCTCAGCCTCCCAAGTAGCTGGGATTACAGGTGCCCACCACCATGCACGGCTACTTTTATATTTTTAGTAGAGATGAGGTTTCACCATGTTGACCAGGCTGGTCTCAAACCCTTGACCTCAGATGATTTGCCCACCTCGGACTCCCTAAGTGCTGGGATTACAGGCATGAGCCACCGCACCTAGCCAGCCCTCTTTTATTTAAAAACTGTTTTAAACAAAACCAAAAATACATTAAAAAAAAAAAAAAACTAAAAAAAAACTGTCTTAAAGTTTCCACTGCCTTCAGGATAAAATTGAATGCCCCTGCCAGCCTGGCCCTCTCCTGCCTCCCCAGTTGCCTTTCTTGCTACTCTCCCCCCAGCCTTGAGCTTCATGCCTCTTAGACAAGTGATGTGCAAAACACAGGGAAACACAGTGGTCTTATTTGGAACAACTGGAGAAAGAATACATTGTATTTAGTGGAGAACAAACATGGATACATCATAAGGCAGCATGCAAACTCCCAATCATAAAAAAAAATTCAACAGAATTCAAATTGTGCCTCCAGGTATTCCCTCACCATTTCCTATCTGATACTCCAGAGCCCCCAAACCACCTGTGGTTCCTGAAACCTTTCAGGTAATAGCTTTCTTCCATATTTATGCCAGGTAAGCCTCTCAGCGTGGAACATTCACTTTCTGGCAGAGTTGCTCACTCCCTCCTCTGAGACACATCCTCATGCTGTGTGATTCCAGTGACCTACCTGGCCTTTTTGCCACACAGTTGAAGATAGACACTGGGTCTGAGTGAGCTCTCAGTTCTCAGGGGCCAGCTCCAGAAAGGCATTAATGATTGCTTAGGAACTAAAGGCAGAGGTCCCCTTTGCTTTCCTCTCTAAAGTGCAGCCCAGAGTTGGGATTCCTCCTCCTTTGCTTTGCTTCCCTTCTGTACCCACCTCTTGAACTTGGCCCGCTGCTTAGGGGATGGCAGATGAGGAAGTCCTAGGGCCAAGGAGCCGCTGTGGCTGGTAGGCACAGGGACCCTGCGTAGTGTGCCTGGGGCCTGGGCTGGCTGGGCCAGGCAGGGCTTGGGACTCCGTTTCTTCTTCTTGTCATCCATTGGGTGCTGTCTGGGCCTCACACCTAGGAGGGAAGCAACCCCACAAAGATAGGCAGGGGCAAAGTTAGCCCTTCACCCCGCAATCCCTGAGAGCTGCAAAGGAAGGGCCCTGGCACCTTCCAACTTGTCCCCTCATTTGTAGAGTAGGGGCAGAGCAAGATGTCAGTGTCTGCTGCTGGGGTCATGGATGTACACTTGAAGGACCTTCTAAGGCCCACCCTAATTCCCCTTCTGCCTGAAAACCTAGGCCCCTCCTGAAAGGGCAGGACCAGACACAATTATCTTGGCACTACTGTGGTTTCCTGTCCCCAAGGCTGCAGGGGCGGGGCTGGTAGAGGAAATGTAGTGGGAGACAGGATGGAGGTGAGCTGCAGGGGCCCAGCTGAGGATTAGGGGTGTCCTTCACTAAGCCCCATTCTATTTATCAGTGGCCTAAGCAGATGCTGACAAACCCTATCAGCATGGGAGGGGGCCAAGGTGCAGGCGGGGGGCACCTGGGAAGGCCCCAGGGTCTGGATTATTGTAGAAGCCGCAGCACACAGGGCAGGGTTCACTGCGGGTTTCCCCCACTTAGACACTGGCATCCCTCCTCTTCCACCCACCCCCAACCGAAAACACCAGGGACTCCCAGAAGTTCCCCCGGGGTGTTCTTGCAGCTGCTTCGTTTTTCCCAGTCGGAAAGTCCCTGCTGGGCTTCAGCTGCTGCCAGGGTGGGCTGCGTGGTCAGCCGCTGGCTGCCTGGGCCTCCAACAATGGCTGAGGCTGTGGCTAGGCTGCTCCGCCGCCTCGGGTCCAGCCCCGCCCCCGAAGCCTCTGGTCGGCTGGGGTCCCCTCCTCTAGAAGTCTCATTCCAGCTGCTGCTACCAAACCTAACTCCGAACTCTGGGGTGTGTGTGGGGGGGGGCTGGCACTTAAGCATTTACACTGGCACACAGCTGGCTGGCACCGACAGGGTTTGGGGATGTGGGGAGGGGAGATAGCGCATCCTCTGCCTCTCCCTGCAGCAGCTTGACCCAATTAGGAACTTGATAGCACTGGAGCCGGAGCCTGTGCTCCCCAGGAGCGGCTGGGGCGACTGGGGATCTATTTCCCACGCCCGGGCTCCAAAGCCATGTGCCAAACGCATCGCTCAGCTCCGGAGCCGCGCTCGAAGACGGAGCGTCAGACCCGCGTCATTCCGCCCCCGCCCTCATTCCCTCAGGGGGCTACTGACCTGGAGGTTTGGGGTCTCGAGTGATGCTTCTTCAGTGCAAGTTCCCTCCGCCCTCCGCCCTCTCCTCCTGGGAACACCACTGGGTGGAAGCTAAGCTGGAGGGAGTTAATTTGCATTTAAAGAGAAAGTGACCTTCTCCTTAGCTGGGAAGGATGAGAAGGGAGGAGCATCCCCGCATGTGCTACGCCGTTCCTCTCACCTCCCCGTCTGAACCTAGGGGACCCTGTTGGTTGTGTGACGTCAATTTTAAAAAGATTTTCCCTTTCCCGGCAGTTTCAGAGAGAAGCTACAGTTCCTTACAAAATGGTGGTGGCTTTGTCAGAAAGGGGGGTGGGGCGGGGGAGAGGAGAGACAGGACAGAGAGAGAGAGAATGTTAAGCATAGAAGCAGCACAAGCAGCAGCAGGAAGACACTGTGAGCAAAGACAACCATCAATGGAGTGAGCTCAGTGGAGCACTTTAGGTACATTTAATCCCCATAACAACCCTGAAGGAAGATATCAGTGTCATTCCTCAGTCTAGCGAAAGCCCTCAACAGTCTTTTGAGGGCAAAATCCCCCTCTCTACAACACCAGGCAGTTTTCTCTATTAAGTGTTGGGGCCTGTCTTTTGCCACAAATGAAGTGACAGGAGCCCTCCCCACTCCCCAGGCCTAGGAGACAGGTGTGGGGAGCACCAGGTCATAAGGAAGATCATGCAATTCCCTGGCACTTGACTCCAGTCCTCAGGGGAACCTGAGTGCTGAAAGGCCGCTGACCTAGTGTGGCTGCTGCTGCTCGCAGCCAGATCAATGGGGCTATTTAAAGCCCTGGCAGAGACTCCTGGCGCAGGTCCCCAGAGCAGCATCTGATACAACAGGGGAGAGGCTCGTGTTTGGCCAGGCGGCCCAGCCGGCTCAAGTGAGCTGGCCCAGGGCAGTGCACACAGCCACCCAGCCCACCTTCCCCTTTCCGGGCAGAAGTGGCTTTCTGAGGTTTGGCCTCTGGTGATGTGAGGGGCCATGGGCACTGCTCCTGAGGTCACCTGCTCACGATTCCTTCTCGGGTACTTCCAACACTGAGACCACTACACAAGGGGAGAGAGTAATTCTAGACTTTTTCAATAACCAGGAGGCCAGAGTGGGGACCACGGAAATCCCCCCCCCCCGTCCCCGGGAGCTGATAGACAGTGGCACTGCTGCTGACAGAGGGAGCACCCTTATGGTTCCCATCCTCAGCTGCCTCACTAGGGGGTCAGAAACCTCACTATTCTCAGAGCTGCTTTGCTTGGAAGTTCCAAGAGTTGGGGCAGCAGCCTCCCCACCCCCACCCTCCAGATGTCACTGGAAATAACATGGTCAGCACAGAAAAAACATTTATCAGGACCTGGCTAGAAGGGTCAGAGGCTCTGCTGGGACTGTCACAGCCAGTGTGAACACATCTACTTGTGAGGCCTGGAAGGAAGGGCATGTGGGTTGCCTCTGCCATTTTTTGGACATTCAGCACATATCCTCCTTTGTGCCAGACCAACCCAGGCCCCAGAAAGAACAGGGTGGTGGGTGAGGCCACCAGCAGAATCTCTCCCATACAGGAGTCCCAGGCTTGAGGTGGGTAAATGGGCAGTGTAAAAATTGAACAGAGAATGTGCTCTCCTTAAGGAATACATACAATTAGAGGCCCCTGTGCATTCCCTTGGGCAGGCCAGGGCTATAGGTGCTTACTCACAACACAGACCCAAATAGCAGTAAGGAGTGTCCACTTGTCTTAACCTAGGCCTCAGTTGGCCTATGCCTGGCTCCATACTTTTTGCCTTACTCCTGGAGCCTATCAATTTCCTATTGAAACACCTTGAGTTGCCCCCCTGCCCTCTGGATCTAGCCCACATTCCTCAACCTGGTACCCAGGCTCTGGGCCTAGCCTCACCCCCTTGCCCCATCCCATGCACTTGCTTCCCAGCTATACCATTTCATCACTAAATGACGTTAATCTTCTACCCGACCTTTGGTTCAGGCCATTCCAGGCATCACCCCCACCCCTTGCTGAAGGGGGCAGGGGCCTCCTCTCTGCTCTCAGCACCAATGACCTGTCTATACCTAAAAGTACCGTTTCCCTTCTCTAGCCCATGAGCCCCCAGATCAAGGACAATTTTTTTTGAGGGATCCTCTCTGATGCAAGGGTCTTGCCAACTTTGCCAAGGGCTCCACTCAGGCAGCTCAAGTGAATCTGCCAGTGTCCTGTGGCTGTGGTAACTGCTCAAAGGCACTCTCGAAGATGCAAGATGCCAGAGCACCGTCATGGCCACTCTGCAGCAGACCTGGACAAGTCAGTGATGATTGAAGGGGCTGAATAGATCCAATCCACAAGCATCAAAGGAGCACACAGGTCAGGAGAGAAGTAAGGCAACAGACTCTTTATTTAATGTGGTTTAAAATACATCAAAATCAAGTCCCTGGCTGTTGTGAATACCAAAAGGAGACAAAAAGCTGCCAGTGCAGCTTCAAACAAGTCTGAGTGGCCGGGCTGGGCCATAAGGAAAGCAGTTACAGGAACAGAAGGCAGCCCCCTCCCCCCAGGAAGGGCAAGAGGAGCAGGTGCCTGGCTGTCCCTGGGGTGACCACCTCTGTGCTGTGCAAGGTGGGTGGGCTGTGGCGGCAGCTGGAGAATCAGCTCAGCAGGCCTTGGCCCTCCCCCGTGGACACCAGGCAGCTCCACTGGCCTCCGGGTCAGCCCTCAGGGCCGCCATGATGGGGTGGAGGAGGGTTAAATAACCGTCTTTACAGAAATAACATTCTCCTACAGAAAGTGCCTGAGCTCAGCCCATGGTCCAAAAATCTCATGGAAAACAAAAAACAAATAAAAAAAAAAAAAGTGCTGCTGACACCTCTCAGAATCTGGTGGACATGAAGCTCTTGGCTGGACAAGGCCCTGAAAACAACTTATTGTTAGCAGAGCAAGACTCTGAGCTTCACTTGCTGTGGTCCCCTGGAGGAAAAGCTAGCAATCTAAGAAACCAACACAGCTCTTGGTCCTAAAACTGAGGTCACAAGTGTGGGACCCACCCGGGTGAGGAAGGCAATGGCCTTCACTCATGGATAGGCACCTCCCCTGCATCTGGCCCAGGACCTGGGCTACTTTGGAAAGCAGAAGCAGAGCAGCTGTAGTGATTGGTTATGATTTGGTCAATGAATAGGAAGAAAAAGGTAGGGACTCCCATCTGCAGACTGGCCTGAAGATCTAGACATGGATGGAGCTGTGAGCAAAGGCTGCACCTTGTCTGGTGTCCACATTCCTGACCTGGGAAACCCAGCTGGGGCCACCTGCTCATTGTGGCCTCCCACACCCACCACACTGGGATCCAGCAGCTCCAGTCCCTCTACAAGCTGTAAGAGGTAGCTGAAGTGAGTCAGGCAATGATGTGGGGCCACTGTAGGCCTTTTCCCTCTCTTCAAGGGGCAAGGTGCATACCTCTGCCTCTTCTCTGCACCTCTCTCGCCTAGCAAACACTCTGTGGGGTTGGCAGCACTTGTACCAGCTAAGCCAGGCACAGGGGCTGGGGTAAGGAAAAGGCCCTACTGGGGCAGGAAGAGGCAAGGACTACTCCAGACACAGGGATTCAAAAGGGAAGAAAAAGATCTTGGGAAACACTTCACAGGACAGCAGTATCTCAGCCAGGGATGGCAAAGAGATCTCAACGCTCACACAGCTGCTTGAGGGCACCTAGATGCGAACTAAGGATACACCAGAGGATAGTGGACAACTCTGATGCAGAACAGTGGTACCTGCCCTGGGGCAGGAGGAGAAATGATGTGCCATTCATTTGCCATCTCTGGTCTCAGTCATACATGATTCAGTACTTAACATTCTTTATGAACCAATTTATCTGAGAGATTTAAGGGCTGAAAGAGTGGGCTGGGTAGGGAAGATGAAGGACCAGAGGACAATGAACTAGCTTCAAAGAAAAACAGCAAGAAGCAAAGCCCTAACCTCCTATCCATCTTGGTGTGTGACTCATTCTATTGTCCCAGAAAACTGCTTTGCATAAAGACTGGCTAATACCCTGGCAAGTTTGCAACAGCAGAACATTCAGCATATAAATGGCTCTACGCAGTACATAGTTAGGTACAGGGGTGGGGGGAGAATAGGACACAGAAACAACCGTCTACAGCTATTTTATGGATTTCTAGGGCCCAGTCAATAGTTCAATTTCATTTCTTACCTGTCAGACAATAGCTACGGGCTCCCACACAGAAGTGGAATCGCCAAGGACAGGCAGGGAGGTGCCAGGAAATGGAATCAGGACAAATCTTGAGGACTGTACATGTCGGGGTGGGGGCAGGAAACACAAAAACCCATGAAGCCAAGGAGGCAGCTGGACTTGGGGCCCAGCAACTGCTGCATGGAGACAGTGCTGATGGGAACTGGGGGTGGCCTCTCAGGACGGAAACCCACAGGTAAGCTTGTGGCAAAGCCATCAGAAGCCCTTTCCTTTCTCTTACAACGAACAACCTGATCTCACCACACAGGAAACCTCAGCACCAAGATGGCAAAGGAGCCAAGTGGGGTGGTGAAGGGGGTGGGGCACTGGAGGCCAGGCACCCAGGCGCCACTGCCACAGCACCCCTCTTCCTCAGAGGATCCTCAATACAAACACTGTCATGTGCAAAAAAAAAAAAAAAAAAAAAATAGAAAAAAACACCTTCAGAAAGAATCCTTTGGGTGATCTCTTGTCAATCATTTGTGCAGGCTAGAGAGGCACCTGTGAATGATAAGGCTACTGAGAAGCATCGTTGGCCTGGTCCTGGCACTACCAAAGAGCAGGGGAAGCAATGCCCAACGGGCTCCCGACCAGTGCATCATCCCACATAAAAACATTCTCTAAGTCCCTTGTCCTAGGCAGGAAATCACCAGCTCCAAGCGCACTGCCAGGGCTCTGCCTGGGGACACATTTTCCAGGTCTAGAGAAGCAAAGGAGCCTCCAGAGCAGCTAGGAGAGCCTGAGCTGCTCAAGCAAGCCCTGCTCACAAGAGAAATGCAGTTAAGACCCGGGTGTATCACTTGTCTTGAGCTCTGAAGGGCTGGGAGGGGTCTGAGCCTCAAATCAGGCAGAGAAATGCTTAAGTCACTTGTTCTGCCAACTCACCGTGAAGGCAGCTACAGATGACAGCCCTCTCAAGACTCTTCAGCTCACAGAGGAGCCACTGACTTCATCTGTACACACCCCCACTCCCAATGCAAAGCCCACTGTACACTTACAGGGGTAAATGCATGAGGCCTTGCAAAATGCCGTATGTACGTAAAACTGACCCACAAAATCCAAAATTGCAAGTGTCAGATGTCAGCCAGATCAGAACATCCTGGCTTCACCAATGGGCTGCTCAGCATGGGAGCCTTTTATGGGCCAGGCCTGGCTGGGCTGCTGCTCCCTTCCCAGCATGCCCCAGCACCAGGCTCTCTAGGCCCTGGCGGAGGTGGGCTCTTGAGGCCCAGTCTGGCCTGATGCTTCTGTGCTTGGTGCTCCTGGGTAGCAAGGCGCTTCTGTGACCCTGGGGGAGCTGGGTGCTTGAGCCCCAGGCCCCTCTGGCCTCCTCTCAGGGCCACTGTCAGTGAGGGAGCCCTGGCCACCAGCAGTCAGGTCCTGTACCCTCTTGTTCAGGTCATTGCGCTCTGTCTGCAGCGCCCGGCACAGCTTCTCCAGCCGTTGGATTTTTACCTGCAGGCCCTCCAGCTCTTTATCCCGGACTGTTTTCTAGAGAGAGAAATGAGACCTTCAGGGCCATACCCCATCAACCCCCCACTTACCATCACTACTTGGTGGCAAACACTTTAACAAGGCTGGGAGCAAGCAGACCAGAGTCCAAAGCTGGCCCCCTCTAGGAAACGGCCCTGGCTGAAGCCATGACTGGGCTCTCAGGTGGGGCAGTGTGGTGCAAAATGGCTTGGAGATAAGGTATTCCTTTATTTATCTACCACATGACCTTGGCAAAGGACTTGGCTTTTAAGCCTGTCTCATCTGTAAAACAGGACTACTAATGCCATCCTCAGATCTCAAAAGGTTCAATGAACCACATACCTAAAACATGCAGCAAGGTATGGTTTGCAGTCTGCTCCATCAGTGTTAGGTCCTTTCTTCTACATTACAAGCCATGAAATCACAAATTACCTGGGCTGCTTTACATGTAAACCAGGAACATCACTGGCACCCGTTTTTTCTGCTCCTTTATTCCTTTCTTCCATTTGCTCCCTTGACTCCCACTGGAGAACTACCCCTGGGCTTATCACCTCCCCTAGGGAGACAGCATTAACTCTGGACTTGGACAATGTGTGCAAATCTCACCTCTACCTCATGCTAGCTGTGTCACTGATGGGTAGAACATACAGGAAAGGGCCTGATACGTGCTAAGTGCACACCCCCACCCTGGCTGCATATCACAGACAGCCCACCTCCTCAGCCATTTCAAGCAGGGCCTTGTTGCTGCTCTCCCACCGGGACCGGTACATGGTGGTTTCTTTCTCCAGCTTCTTGATCTTCTTAGTCATCTAGGTTATGTGACAGACAGAAGGAAATGGTCAGAGCCAGGCTCTCTCTGTGCACCTGTTTCTCCAAAATAGGGACTGATCGATCCCAAGGGGCAAGGTATTACAGGGTATAGTAAATGCCCTCTGTGCCACCTCACCACCAGGAAGTCACAGGTGTCCACCACCAGTAACAAGAAATGGTAAGGGGCCGGGCACGGTAGCTCACATCTGTAATCCCAGCACTTTGGGAGGTTGAGATGGGCGGATCACTTGAGGCCAGGAATTAGAGACTAGCCTGGCCAACATGCTGAAACCCCATCTCTAGTAAAACACACATACACACACACTCTAGCCAGGCATGGTGGCACACGCCTGTAATCCCAGCTACTCAGAAGGCTGAGGCAAGAGAATCACTTGAACCCAGGAGGGTGGAGGCTGCAGTTAGCCAAGATCATGCCACTGAACTCCAGCCTGGGCAACAGAGAGACACTCCATCTCAAAAAAAAAAAAAAAAAAAAAAAAAAAAGAACTCAGACTGCTCCATTTCCTGTTCCATTTCCTAGGACAACCTTCAGGGTATACATACCACTGATACTGCCTCAAGAGGAAAGGCTGTGACCCCACCCCTTGAGGGTTCGCAAGGGAAGCCCCACCCTTGAGATACTCCAGATGGGAACTTCCTGAAGGCAGGCCCAACCATTCTGAATGAAGCAGTTTATGCCCCAGCAGCCAAGCCTGGCCTGGCCCACTGTTACCTTTTCCATCTCCTGCTTGAATGTGGTGAATACCTCGCTGCTTTTGGAAAGCGTGTTCTGGAACTCCTCAAACTTCTCTGTGTATAGGGCAAGCTGGTGGAGAAAGTAGCCCACAGATGACACTGGGTTTCTCTGGAAGGCACTCTGGTCAACACACTCAGACCTGTCCTTGACTCTCTGAGCCAATAATTCTACTGAGATACTATTTTTCCTTAAAATAAAGCAAAGATGTATATTTGGAAGGATGTAATCCAAAATGCTAAGCCTGGAAAGTAGATTTAGGGTGACTTTTATTTTCCTTTATGTTGATTTTCAAATTCTTCTGTTCTCACCTCCTCAAAAGCAATACAACATTTCTGAGCTACAAATGAAGTCCTCTAAGCTCACCCAACTACCTGGTCACCACCACATAGGTACTGTGCAGGTCCAAAGAGAACAAAGGATCAACTAAGGTCTCAGAGCAGCCAGCACAGAACCAGTCCTGGAATGAGGGTCCCCGTTCATTCCCTGCAGGATGGGGCCCAGTGAGGGGAACTTGAAAGGCACAGGGTCAGGTTATACACTCTCACCTGCTGCTTCAGGTGGGTCTCCTGCTGCTTCATCAGCTCACACATCCTCTGGGACTCTACTGCCTCTTTCAGGAGCTATTTCCAAGACAGAATCCCAGATCCTGTCAGAAGCCCCCAGGGGCTGTGTTTGGTTTTTAGCCACAAGCATCAGACCCACTGAGGCTTCCTGCTATCAGACTGGTACTCAAGGAATCTGTGCCTGGTCTGGGCAGACGACAAATCCCATACAACCCGGCTATAAGCTGAGCGAGAGCCCAACCTACCTCCTCCCACACCCATACCCCAACCCTGGGGCCTGAGCCTCACAAAATCCTTCTCCCGCTGGTGCCGCTCTTCTGCCTCCTTTAGCATCTCCTGGGCCTGCTGAAGTTTGGCGTCCACCAGCTGCTGTTGCAGGTCCTTGTGTTTGAAGACTTTGTCGATATGCTGCAGCAAAGATGGTGGGAGTCAGCTTGTCAGAAGCTCCCTTTCTCAGGATGGCCCCACAGGCACAGACCACGGCACTCTGCCCCCATCTTAGGGCCCATGTTGTGTGGTACATATGGGAGTCAGTTTATCAGATTGAGCCCCCCCAATCTCAATCTGATAAGCTGACTCCCATGTGTACCACACAACATGGGCCCCAAGTCTCTGGAAGGTCAGCTTTCCAACCTCACCCTGTTTCTCTCCCAGTGAGTCAGACCTTGGTAACACATGGGTCTGTGGATGGAATCTGTCCCCAAAAAGCCAAGTAATAAACACACTCAAATCTCTGGTCCCCGGACTAATCACCTATGGGGCTACGAGCCCTCACTTTTGTGGTATCTGATTCACTTATAAATGGGAAGAATATGGCCGGGCGTGGTGGCTCATGCCTGTAATCCAAGCACTTTGGAGGCCAAGGCGGGTGGATCACCTGAGGTCGGGAGTTCAAGACCAGCCCGACCAACATGGCGAAACTCCATCTTAAAATAAATAAATAAATAATAAATGGGAAGAGTGGGCAAAAACAATGCCTCTAAGAACACAACAGCCTAGCTCAGCTGGTAAAGACCTGTTATATCTAGGCAAAGACTAGACGTGTGCATCCCAAGGAATGGCTGTCCCGCCTACTAGGGAAGTGCTGGGGACCCGTGCCAGGCAAGAGAGAGCAGGGATGGAAAGAAGGTGAAAGACTCAGGTGCTATTTCAAAGGTAAAATCAACTGGACTTGCTGAAATAAGACAAAATAACTCCATTTTCTGGATGGAGAAGGGAAAGTGCCTAGAAGATAAGTCCAGTTTGAGTATGATGAAGTGCCTGTGTCTGTCTGGGAGGGCTGTAAAGAAGCAGCAGCAGGGCCTGGTAGTTCTGCACCTCCTTCTCCACAGGCAGTACTAAGTCTTTTTTTGCTCTGCAGGGAGAGAAAGCGAGTATTCAGATTCTTGAAGTTGGTGTCTCACTACAGCAGTCCAGGAAGCCTCTATGTCTCAGTGCTAAGGGATAAGAACCAAACCAACTCCCCTCAAACCAAACAAGCAGCCTTGTTCCCAGAGGATGAAGTATGGCAAGGAAACAGGTGGGTCAGGGGAGTGCCCTCTTGGTCCTGCACACCTGTTCATCACATTGGCCTATGACCGTAACAGGGCAGATCTTGTCTGTCTCACCCACTGCTGTATCTCCAGGGCTAGGAAAGGGCCTAATCCAGACCAGGTCCTCTGTCAGTCCTGTAAGGGGGCTGCAGGTCTCCCTTCTCATGATGAGAACGTGCCCTGAACACCCAGTTGACTGGCATGGGGGACCCAAAGATTCAAGTGCCTGGGGTGGAAGCCAATGCAGTCACAAAGGCAGTGACATCCTGCCTTTTTTTTTTTTTTTTTTTTTTTGGGAAAGAGTCTTGCTGTGTCACCCAGGCCAGAGTGCAGTAGCACAATCTCAGCTCACTGCAACTTCCATCTCCTGGGTTCAAGCAATTCTCCTGCCTCAGCCTCCCAGGTAGTTCGGACTACAGGCGTGCCACACCATGCCTGGCTAATATTTTTGTATTTTTAGTAGAGACAGGGTTTCATCATGTTGGCCAAGCTGGTACTGAACTCCTGACCTCAGGTAATCTGCTCGCCGCAGCCTCTCAAAGTGCTGGGATTACAGGTGTGAGCCACCACGCCCGGCCTGACATCCTGCCCTTTTTTTTTTTTTTTTTTTTGAGA
>NW_022437002.1:4203163-4209023 GCF_009761245.1 Sapajus apella | reverse complement strand
ATTAGCTGGGCATGGTGGCACGTGCCTGTAATCCCAGCTAATTTTTCGTAGTTTTAGTAGAGACGGGGTTTCACCGTGTTGACCAGGATGGTCTCGATCTCTTGACCTCGTGATCCACCCGCCTCGGCCTCCCAAAGTGCTGGGATTACAGGCTTGAGCCACCGCGCCCGGCGACATCCTGCCTTTTAAGAGGCAGGATCAGCAAGGAATCAGTGGACACAGTCTCTGGAGTTCAACACTGATCACAGGTACAGCCCCTCCCCTGCGATTCCAAATTCTACAAAGCTCTGAAAATGAAAATTGTCATAAACTGGCAGCCAAATTTGACCGACATCACTGTAAACCCATAATCTAGGTGTGTTTGGAAGTTCTATTGCGTAAACATTAATGTGTCTAGCTTCCCCAAAGCCCTGCTGAGGGTGCTACATAACACACAGTCCATATACGTACCTCCATTCTAAAATGTGGATAGTTCTCACCCCAAAGATACCTGGCCCAGTAGTTTGGGGCAAGGCACTGTGGACCTAGGGCTGTGTGGCTGTAAGTGAACCTCTTCTAAACACCTGGTTTTTTTTTTTTTTTTTAGACGGAATTTCGCTTGTTACCCAGGCTGGAGTGCAATGGCGCGATCTTGGCTCACCACAACCTCCGTCTCCTGGGTTCAAGCAATTCTCCTGCCTCAGCCTCCCGAGTAGCTGGGACTATAGGCGTGTGCCACCATGCCCAGCTAATTTTTTGTATTTTTAGTAGAGATGGGGTTTCGCCATGTTGGCCAGGATGGTCTCGATCTCTTGACCTCGTGATCCCCCCGTCTTGCCCTCCCAAAGTGCTGGGATTATAGGCGTGAGCCACTGCGCCCAGCCAACACCTGTTAATTTTTTATCTATGAGGAATAATATTACTCTCCTTCCAAGGAAGGAGGAAGAAAGGGGAATGGGATGAAGCCTGAAAAGGTACTGTCCCAGTGTCTATCACACACTCAAAAAACCTTCTAATTTCTGGGCCATGACTGATGTCCATGACAGCCTTACCTCCTCTCGCAGCTCATACTGCTCAATCAGCTTCTTGAGCCTCTCAGCCAGCTCCATGTTCTCTTGTCGCAGCTTGGAGTTGCGCTCATTGTGCTGTTCCATCTGCAGCTGAATGTCATTCAATGTCACCTGGAAGTGCGAAGTCACCTCCTTGCGCTTCTCCTCCTCCTCCCGGGCCCGCTGCACACCTTCTTCCTGGGCAGAGAAGTCAGCCCTAGAGCCATCACCCACTGCTACCTAACAAGGCTCCCCCAACTAGTCCACAGATGGTCTCTGCCAAAAGCCCTCCCTGCTCCCAAAGTGAGGAGTAGCCAGGCTCCAGAATGTTGTATAATGTGAGTTCCAGTGGTCCCCTCTGTATATCAGGTGACAAATGAGATTGTCACCCTAGAAAAATGCAGGCACATCTATAAGTGTCATTCTGAAGCAAGTTGGATTTCCAGATTTCAGATCGATGTGCATTTGTTCCCTCTGTGCCCCCAAAGACCAAGCTGTTAAAATTTAGTAACACCCAGGGTTTGCAAAGTTGTGCAAATTTAGGCACTCAACACTTCTGATGGGGGAGGCACACTGCCCCCTCACTGGAAGACATCCAGTAAAATCTATTAAAATTAAAAATCTGCATATACTTTGACCTAGCCATTTCACTTCCATGACTTACCCTACAGGTAAGTTCTATATAACTGACCAGCGATAAATATAACAAGAATTTTCACTATAGTTCTATATGTAATAGTGAAAAATGGTGAACAACCCAAAAATGTCTTAACTAGGGCACTGATAAAATATAATGTATCCATATAATGATGTTATGCTCTTAAAAAGAGTGAAGATAAGGCTGGGCACAGTGGCTCACGCCTGTAATTCCAGTACTTTGGGAGGCCGCGGTGGCCAGATCACAGGCTCTGAAGTTCGAGACCAGCCTGACCAACATGGTGAAACCCCGTCTCTACTAAAAATGCAAAAAAATTAGCTTGGTGTTGTGGCGGGTGTCTGTAATCCCAGCTACTCAGGGGGCTGAGACAGGAGAATCCACTGAACCCAGGAGGCAGAGGTTGCAGTGAGCCAAGACCGTGCCATGGCACTTCAGCCTGGATAACAAGAGTAAGACTCTGTCTCAAAAAAAAAAAAGGATATGAAACGGTACATGTATAATAATTTCATGCTAGAAACGTGATATTTTTACATATTAAAAGAAGAAAATGGGCCGGGTGCGGTGGCTCACGCCTGTAATCCCAGCACTTTGGGAGGCCGAGGCGGGTGGATCACGAGGTCAAGAGATCGAGACCATCCTGGTCAACACGGTGAAACCCCGTCTCTACTAAAAATACAAAAAATTAGCTGGGCATGGTGGTGCGTGCCTGTAATCCCAGCTACTCGGGAGGCTGAGGCAGGAGAATTGCCTGAACCCAGGAGGCGGAGGTTGCGGTGAGCCGAGATCGCGCCATTGCACTCCAGCCTGGGTAACAAGAGCGAAACTCCGTCTCAAAAAAAAAAAAAAAAAAGGGAGAAGAAGAAAGTTGGAAGAATGTATGTAAATTTCCTGTAACCACAGACTGCCCTCACTATAGAAGCAGCACAACATTGGAAAGACCCAGGTTCCTGACTGACCAACCTCTGGAACAAGAGCTGCTTGTCAGGGCCAGACCTCTGCTTACCAGGTAACTGCCTTTCATTGAGAAATATTGATGCCAGTGCATTACAGATTCTCTTAACACCTTATCCTTATCTAATACATTTCAAATGGTTACAAGTAGTACTCTCTAATGTAAGGCATTACTGAGAAAGTGTATTTCTATGCCACAACCCTGCACTTTTTTTTTTTTTTTTAAAAAGACAGGGTTTCACCATGTTTGTACAGCTGAACTTAAAAGCTTAGGTGAACTGTCAGCTTTGGCTTCCAAAGTGCTTGGATTACAGGCGTGAGCTACCACACCTGGCCCCTGCACTATTTTTTTTTTTTAAATTATTTATTTATTTATTTAGAGACAGAGTCTTGCTCTGTCACCCAGGCTGCAATCTCAGCTCACTGCAACCTCCACCTCCCAGGTTCAAGTGATTCTCCTACCTCAGCTTCCCAAGTAGCTGGGACTACAGGTGCCCACCACCATGCCAGGCTAATTTTTGTATTTTTAGTAGAGACGGTGTTTCACCATATCGGCCAGGCTGGTCTCGAACTCCTGACTTTGCGAATTGCCTGACTTGGCCTCCCAAAGTGCTGGGATTATAGGTGTACGCCACTGTGCCTGGCCACTACTTTTTTTGAGACAGTGTCTCACTCTGTTGCCCATGCTGCAACGCAGTGGTGCAATCTCGGCTCACTGCAACCTCAGCTTTCTGGGTGCAAGGGATTCTCGTGCCTCAGCCACCTGAGTAGCTGGATTATAGGCATGCACCAGCACACTTGGCTAATTTTTGTATTTTTAGAAGAATGGGGTTGTGCCATGTCGGCCAGGTTGGTCTCAAACTCCTGGCCTCAAGTGATCCACCTACTCTGGCCTCCCAATGTGTTGAGATTACAGGTGTGAGTCGCCATGCCCAGCCTTGCTTTTTTACAGTATTCCATGTTGAAACTGTAATGTTTTGGATAATATAAATATATTACTAAAATTAATTTTACCTGTTTTAGTTTTTTAGAGTGGCCAGATTTTTAATTACTTATGTGGACCACTAAGCCCAGCCCTAGCCTGCACTACTTTTTAAGAGGAAAGCCCATGAAAGAAAGTCCAGGCAGAAGTCAAGGAAACCAGAGTCGCCTGTTCAAGGGTGCCCAGCGCCTACCTTGAGGGAGCGATTGTGCCGCTGCAGCTCACGGCACAGGCTCTCAAGCTTGCTACGGGCCAGGACGGCCTTGCTGTGCTCACCACGCAGGTGGTCCTTCTCTTGCACCAGCTGGCTCTGCTTTTTCTGCAGGAGTTTCATCTGCTTCTGTGAGTTCCGGTGCTCCTCCAGCTGGGGACAGGGATAGGGAGGGCAGGTGAGCATTCTGTTGGGCCTTCCTGGTGGGGATCACTACGCGGGTCTAGGGTCTCCTGAGCTGCCCTGACCCATACCCTCTCAGGCCACGAGTGTTGTCATGGGCTGATGCTGTGCTGGCGCTTATATACTCCTCCCATGAGCTGCTCACAGTAACCCCAAAGGGTCCACCGTAGGGAGGGAGAAATGGACACTCACTAGGGCAAGCAGGGGCCACACAGCCAGCAGGTGCCAATTCCTATTCCAGCTCTGACTCTGGGTCACTAGAGCCACTTCAGGCTGTTGCATTTCCCCAATTTGCTGGACACTCATGCCCAAGGATGAGACCCCCTGCTAGTCTACCTTGTGCCCATTAACAGACCCCTATCGCTCCCTCTCATCCCTTCAAAATGTTACCACTGGGTTAACACCAGCACCCTGCCCAACATAATTACTTTTCTCACTTGTGGCCACTTCAGTGTCAACAGACAATCCTTCTGACTCCCTGGCCTCACAGTTCTTCACCTCTTCCACAAACCCAGTCCTTTTCCCACCTCAGCTCCCCTCCCATGACCCTTCCTGGCCACTACTTTTTTTAAGACAGTGTTTCACTCTGTTGCCCATGCTGTAATGCAGTGGTGCAATCTTAGCTCACTGCAACCTCAGCTTCCTGGGTACAAGGGATTCTCGTACCTTAGCCACCTCAGTAGCTGGATTATAGGCATGTACCAGCACACTTGGCTAATTTTTGTATTTTTAGTAGAATCCAGGCCTGTACAGCAGAAATATACTGCAAACTATGTAAGTAATTAAAAATATTCTGGCCGGGCGCAGTGGCTCACGCCTGTAATCCCAGCACTTTGGGAGGCCAAGGCGGGCAGATCACGAGGTTAAGAGATCGAGACCATTCTTGCCATGATGAAACCCCATCTCTACTAAAAATACAAAAATTAGCCGGGTGTGGTGGCACGCACCTGTAGTCCCAGCTACTCGGGAGGCTGAGGCGGAAGAATCGCTTGAACCCAGGAGGCGGAGGTTGCAATGAGCCGAGATTGCACCACTGCACTCCAGCCTGGCAACAGAGCAAGACTCCGCTTAAAAAAAAAAAAAAAAAAATTTCTACTGGCCACACTAAAAAAGTAAAAATAAACAGCTGAAATTAACTTTAGTTATACATGACTAAAATTATTAATTAAGCCAGGAAGCATATATATAAAATATATATATATATAAATAATATATATATATAATTTTTTTAAATTTTTTCTTTTTCGATACTGAGTCTTGCTCTGCCACCCATGCTGGAGTGCAGTGGCGAGATCTCAGCTCACTGCAACCTCCGTCTTCTGGGTTCAAGCAATTCTCTTGCCTCAGCCTCCCAAGCAGCTGGGACTACAGGCCCGCACCACCATGCCCAGCTAATTTTTGTATTTTTAGGATAGAGACGGGTTTTCACCATGTTGGCCAGGTTGGTCTCGAACTCCTGACATTGTAGTCCACCCGCCTAGGCCTCCCAAAGTGCTGGGATTACAGGCGTGAGCCACGGTTCCCGGCTGTAATATATTTATTTAACCCAATATCCAAAACATTACAATTTCAACATGAAATCAATGTAAAAAAGTGAGGCCAAGAGTGGTGGCTCACAACTGTGATCCCAACACTTTCGGAGGCCAAGGCAGGTGGATCACTTGAGGTCAGCAGTTCAAGACCACTCTGGCAAACATGGTGAAACCCCGTCTCTACTAAAAAAAAATACAAAAAATCAGCCAGTTTGGTGGCATGCGCCTGTAATCCCAGCTACTCGGGAGGCTGTGAGGCAGGAGAATTGTTTGAACCTGGGAGCAGGTGACAGCACCGCAGCACTTTTGCCTGGG
>NW_022437002.1:4126315-4203063 GCF_009761245.1 Sapajus apella | reverse complement strand
GTAAAAAAAAAAAAAAAAAAAAAAATGTGAGATATTTTATATTCTTTGTTTTTGCTTGTCTTCAAAATCTGATGTGTATCTTACATTTATAGCATGTTCAAAATCAGACTGGCTACATGTCAATTAGCTAGAGATGACTCTATCCTGGACAGCGCAGATCTAGGCTTTGTCACTACAAGAGAGCACACCCACTATCTCAATTTCCAGCAGCCCAGGCCAGGACTACTACAACCTATCTTTTTAGCCATTCCAATCAAAATCTGTGATCCTCAGGAAGTCTCTTACCCTATAGGACCCCCAATCCACTGACTCAACCATCCTTCCACTCTCCTTTAAAATAACCACTTATTACCTGGCTTAGATTTCTTACACCCTCACTCTCTTGGCCCTTCCCCAGATACTGCAACCCTAGTAATGCACCCTCCTGCTTTAAACAGCACTAGAACAACCCTACTTGAAGAGTCTCACTTTAAATTCATGGCCACCAATTTCAGGAAGACCAGAAATCCCAATACAATGCACATGCTATTCACATTCCTCTCCTTCCAGACAACTATTTAATCGTCCTCATCAAATCTCAAAACAGAATAAACCAGAGAATGAGGGGCACAAGCTCCACATCTGCCAGTCCACCTGCCCCATCTTTTCCTCCAGTCACAAAGACCTAGCCATGTGGTTACCACAGCCAAGTCCCCTTCTTGAGCACTGGGCCTCAGCTCCCCTCTGCTCAGAAGACCACTCCAGCAACTCACTTCCTCTCTTGATCAGCAACTTTTCCCTGGCTTGATCACTCTAAAAGGGTGCTTATCTTCTTTATACTTATTTAATCCTTCTATCATTAGGCAGGTATGACATTTCCTATTTTACAGATGAGCAAAGTTCCTTACAGGAAAATATTAATAAATGTGCATGGAATGAATGAATTTTTAAATAAATAGGCCATGATAGGCTATGACCATCAATGAATGAATCTGCAGTTCAAATTCTGATGGAGAACCTGATGAAAGAATTTGGTTGCTCTACCTCAATCCACTGAATAATGTTACAACAGAGTGGGAAGGGCACACTTTGTATTTATTGTGAGGGAACATGAAGTACAGAGTAGTATTCTTCACACTACGCATGAAAATTTCTTGTCAAAAAAGTTGAAGGTGAATTGGATCCAGCTTTAGGGCTAACTTCTACTTCACTTACAGGCACTAAGAAGGTAAGGAAGTAAAATGCTACCACAGAGATGACAAAGCTAACAGGGTGCATCCTATAGGACAGCTAGTCTGGTTTCTGTAAAATGTCAATGTCTCAAAAAAAAGTCAGTGTCATGGGAATATGAGGAGGCAGTGACAAGAAGACTACTCTTCTTGTAGTAGTCTTAAACGAAAAAAGTATCAACTGACTAGTGTTAGTTTTATTAAGTGTGATAATGGCTCTATGCATCTGTATGTGAGGAAAATGCATCAAAATCACATGGTGTCTTGAACTCAGGCCAGGAACAAGGGCTCTACCATCTTGGAATCATTCTTTGAGAAATTTCTTTCAAGGAATGTGCAGTTTCTTCTCTTACTGTACAGCCCTGAAGAAGCTGGCTGGGAAGTGACCCCATTTAACAGATAGTTCAGAGAAAAGCTGATTAGGAATTAAGCCACCTACCTGCCCCTGCACCCCCAACCCTACACCAGGTGGCATGCTGATTTTCCCAAGGCAGGGAAGGTACCCGCAGAGGGGGGAACTGACCAGTTCAGCATACTTCTTGCACAGAGCGGCCAGCTTCTCCTCTGGGGTACTCAGAGTATTCAATGTCTGCATCAGCAATGTGATCTCCTTCCCTGCAAAGCACAGGAGAAAAGATAAGCAACCTCTTCTCCGGGGGTCCCCTCCAGGCCTGGGCTCACATTCGTGAGTGCTAAAGACAGCCCTCCCCATCATACCTTGTATTTTGCTTGTTGATTAGCTGCCTTCCTTGCTATAGAGACCAACTCAATCCTTTCCTCACTGTAGCCCCAGTGCTGTCCATAGTAACATCACAGAGCATATGCTCAACAAATGCTCATCAAATGAACGACTGGACCCTAGTGAAATCTCCTTATAGGGCACCATGGAGGGAGGAAAAAAATTGCCTGCTCTACCAATAGACCAAATGTGTCCCACTTATGATTTCAGGGCTACTGTTTCAATGCAAGGAAGGCCCACCCTCCTGATAGAGGTAGGATCCAAAGAGGAGTAAGTATCTTAGCCTCCTTGAGAAATACTAAACTCTTGTCAACAGAGTTGACAAACCTCGAATTTTAAAATGAAGATACTTTCCATATATGTGATCCTAAGATTTTTTTTTTTTTTTTTTTTTTTTTTTTTTCTGTTACCTAGGCCGGAGTGCAATGGCACGATCTTGGCTCACTGCAATCTCTGCCTCCCGGGTTCAAGCCATTCTTCTGCCTCAGCCTCCCAAGTAGCTGGGATTACAGGCGTGCACTACCATGCCCAGCTACTTTTTGTATTTTTAGTTGAGGCGGGGTTTCATCATGTTGGCCAGGCTGGTCTTGAACTCCTGACCCTCAGGTGATCCACCCACCTTGGCCTTCCAAAGTGTTGAGATTACAGGCGTGAGCCACTGTGCCTGGCCTAGATTCTTAAACGTATATACCTTACCACCAAATGACTGTCACTGCCTATTTCCCCTTGCGTGTGCCTGTGTCAGGAAGCCTTCCCTCTGCCTCCCCAGAAGGGCTCGAGAGATCAGCATGGAGACTGCAATTCACTGACATGCATGCCAAATCCAACCCACGGATGGGTTTTGTTTGGCTCCTACCATTTTAGCTGTTAACTATGAAAAAAATCTAGTGATCTAGATTTCTGGCTTTTCTTTAAAAAAAAAAAACAAACAAAAACAAAGGCTGGCTGCACCCAGCCTGTAGTTTTGCCTGTTCTCAGTTGGCTAGTTAAGAGCAACTAACTAAATAGCAGTAAAGCCTTTGGCTAAAGTAGGCTCTATATTCATGGAGCCCCATAGGCAGCCCAGCTTATGCAGACATTTGGGTTTCCAATTCTAGGCTAGTCTGATTTTCTTACTTTACAGTTTACACAGAAATAGAAACTAGGACCCAGACAGGAGAAGGGGCACACCCAAGGTCACAAGGCAGGTAGTACTGGCTGGCACAGGAGGCTACCCGGACCTCCTGCTCTCCATTGTCTCAAAGACAGAGGAGGTCTCACGTCAACCCCTTGTTGCTCCAAAAGCCAGAAGGCCTTGTGCTGGGAACCCCTGCATCTTTCTATGCGTGACTCCCACATCCCTGGCTTTGATTAGACTAGGGTGACTTGCTGCTCTGAGAAGTACCATTTCCTCTGAATCCTGGCAGAACAGACTGGCCCAGAGAACATCAAGTCCAAATTCCCTCCCCTCACCAGCTGCACAAAGAGCCACTCTCTGCTCACCCAAACCCTTGGCTTTTTTCTTCTCCTGTGGCCTTCGGTGGTCTCGGTCTCCCACATCATCACTTGGCCGGATCTCTTCTGTGCCTGGCTCCCCCTTGGAGGGTACCTTCTCTCCATTGACTACTGGAGATGGCTCAGGCTCCCCATTCCTTGCCACATAGGTCCGGGACTTCTCTGCATCTTCCGGCTCACCCTGTGCCCCATCCTCGCCTGGGCTCCCCTGGTTATTGTCCACACAGTATGTGCTCAGTATGTCTTCCAATTGGCGGCTCAGCTCCTCAGAGACATCACAGAGGGCCCCAGACTGAGCCATTTTGGCTTGTGCCCCTAAAGCAGAAGAGGATGAGAAAGCAGACGATTATACCACTGGTTGGGATTTTTCACACCCAAACTCATCAGTTTGAGTTAAATGTTGCCTAACTTTTCTTTTTTCATGGAAACTGAGAAGCAAGAATGGAGCATCATTCAGCAAATCTAGTTCCTGTCACAATATAGATTTGAAACTTTTTTTTTTCAGATGGAGTCTCGCTCTGTCACCCAAGCTGGAGTGTAGTGGCACAATCTCAGCTCACTGAAACCTCTGCCTACCAGGTTCAAACAATTCTCCTGCCTCAGCCTCCCGAGAAGCTGAGATTACAGGCATGCACCACCACATCTAGCTAATTTTTGTATTTTTAGTAGAGACAGGGTTTCTCCATGTTGGTCAGGCTGGTCTCGAACTCCTGACCTCAGGTGATTCGCCTGCCTTGGCCTCTCAAAGTGCTGGGATTACAGGCGTGAGCCACCACGTCCAGCCTCGAAACATCTTTTAAAAGAAATTATAGTCATCGTTGCTTAACTTTTTCTTTTTTAAGACGGGGTTTCACCATATTGGTCAGGCTGGTCTTGAGCGCCTGACCTCAGGAGATCCGCCTGTCTCAGCCGCCCAAAGTGCTAGAATTACAGGCGTGAGCCACAGCGCCCGGCAACTTTTTTTTTCTTGCCAAACTCAGGTGATGGATGCTTAACTTCTTTAAGTCTATTTACTTGTAAAATGACACAACTATTTCTTACTATCACCCGAACATGTTGGTTACGAACATAAAAGTATGTAAAGCATCAGCACACAGGGCTGGCATGAAGCAACTCCTAGTCCATCTCCTTCCCCCCTCACCAACCATTTCTTGCCATTCAGATTGTTCTAGAAATGCCTCAAAATAGGAAGGGCAGTTAGCTGTTGGCGGCTGAGGTGTTTCTAACAGGACCTGGATTTCCTGACTGGGTGCCTCATTTGGCTGCCACCTGACTTAATCCTGTCAGAGCTTCTCTCCAGAGAAGAGAACTCTGTTCCTGTGCTTACAGGGGACGGCTCGCCGGCTCGCCAGGACACAGGAGGGACCGCGGCCCCAGCACTGCCCTCTCATCCTACATCTCCTCCTTCTGGACAACCTGGCCTCGGCCTCTAAGTCCAGAAGTGAGGCCAGGCCCACAGCTCCTCCCCCTGCCCGCCGGCAATGCAGAGCTGGCACACACCCTCCGGCTTCCGAGGAGCCTGGCCGCTGCCGGGACCTTCAGCTTCTGCCGCAGGAGCCGCCTGGCTGGGCCGCTCCTGGGTTCCCCCGGGTCCCGTTTCCGGTTGTCCCGGGCTGCTTTTTGGGTTGGATTGTTTGGAAGCCCCGTTCTTTTTGTCTTGGTTCTTCATTGTGATGAGCGATGCTGGGTCAGAAGGAGATCCTTTGGAAACAAACAGAGTTGCAGTTTTCCAGACTTGGAAATTCTTCGCAGTCTGGATCAGAAATCCCCACAGCAGGCGCCCAAAGCTGCTTAAACGGACCGGCCGGCCTCGGCGGAGGGCGCCAACGGCTCTCCAGTCTTGGCGGGTCAGGGGAGCCCGGCGTGCCGGGGCAGGCTTTCGGGGCGCAGCTCCTGCAGCGGATGAAGAGGCCTCTTTTTCTCCTCGGAGCCACTTCCCAGCACAACCAACCCCCTCACGGCAGGCCGAGCGCGGGATTGGCTCGGGACCGGAGACTGACGTGGCGGAACGCCGGAGTCCCGGCGCCGCCCCCGCCCCTCAGGCCCCACGTGCGCCCCCCGCTCGCGCAGCCACCCACGCCCGGCGCGCCCTCCAGCCGCGAGGGACGCCCGCGCATGCGCACACGCCCTAGACAGCCCCCCCTGCCCACGCGCGGAGTCGCCGTGATTTCCCCACAGGCCGAGAACATCCCGGTCCGCACACTCTCCGATTCTCTCCCACCGGTCGCCGCGGCACGCACCTCACAGCCAACGTCCGACGACTTCCCCAGCTCTGGCCTCGCACCGGAAACCCCGAGTAACCACTGCCGGCGAGCAGCCTGCTCCCACCGCAGCCAATCAATAGCCGGCGCCGGCGCGGAGCTTGCTGGGAAGGACGAAGCGAGGGCGGCCGTGGAGGCGGGCGCGTCGTGAGGGCGGGGCAGCGAAAGGACTACGCGTCCTTCCGTGCGCTGGGGCTGGCAGCAGCTCCCAAGGTGCAGATGGGCTGTAGTCCTGGGAGTCCAAAAAAATGCGCAGGTCAACCTGGTTTCTATCTCGCAGAAGCTATGCTTCAACTCCTAAAGCCTTACGCCTAGCTATTGTTTCCTGCAGGCCTCCGTCAAGCCTTCCTCCCTGGCCTTGAACAAATGTGACTCCATCCAGGAATTCCGAGGACTGGGGAAGAGGGATAGAGTCCTGGGGTGATGCCCAGGAGACCCCTACTCCAGTCCCAGCTTCATCACGGATTTGCAGTGTGGCTGGACGTTGTTTTCTCTCCCTGGGCCTCAATGTCCTTCTTCCAAAGGAGGTGTTTAATAACAATAGCAGTTTCCTTGAGCGCATACTGTGTGCTTTCCGATATCCAATAGCTTCATTCTCATAACCACTCATTGAAATAAATACTGTTATTCCCATTTTACGGAAAAGGACAGTAAGAGAAAGGCTAGGTAACTTCTCCAAGGTCCCATCGATAGCGAGTGGTTAAAACGGATTCAAAATTGTTAAGTCTGACACAAGCACCCAGGTAACTTCTCGGCTTGCCTTTTTTTTTGAGATGGAGTTTCGCTCGCTACCCAGGCTGGAGTGCAATGGCGCGATCTCGGTTCACCGCAACCTCCGCCTCCTGGGTTCAAGCAATTCTGTCTCAGCCTCCCGAGTAGCTGGGACTACAGGCGCGTCCCACCATGCCCAGCTAATTTTTGCATTTTTGGTAGAGAGGGGGTTTCACCATGTTGACCAGGATGGTCTCAATTTCTTGACCTCGTGATCCACCCGCCTCAGCCTCCCAAAGTGCTTGGATTATAGGCGTGAGCCACCGCGGCCCGGCCTACCCTGTCTTTTACCCAGAAGAAACACTATCACAGCAGGTTTTCCTGAGGCAGTCAAGGTAACTTGTGAACGTAGGTCATATTTTCCCCTCTCCATTATCATTTTGGCAGTCAGTTCCTCAGGAAGGTGCTGAGTTAAGGCTTCAGGCATATTCTAGAGCCTTTTCTCTGACTGCCCCACTCTACAAAGTCTCACTGGGGTTAAAGTAGAAAAAAACCACAATTCTCTACACGTGAGATCAGAAATTCTGTATCCCCGTTGCCTCTGAATAATGAAATCGAACCCAACAATCCTTGTGCCTGGAATTTGAAGCCTAAGGGGTTTGGCTTTTGTCAAACTCAAAATCTTTTGAGGCCCAGTTCAAAGGTCACTGCAGAGCCTTCCCAGTGCTCTGCAATCTGTATTTGCTCCCTTGGTCTGCAGAGTTCTGTTACAGCATTAGCAGTGAGGTGTTGAAATTACTATTTGCTTACATGTCAGTGAATTTTGCAAGAACTGTTGGCAAAATATTCTAGTCCCAGAGCCTGGCATCAGGCTGTGGGTAGAGAAGATTGTAAATTGTTGTACTAATTGAGCATTGGTTTAGGGCTGTTAGGATGTTAAATATTTCCCAAGGCTCAGTGACAGACTTAAGAGCAGTGCATTTTGGATTTCGGATTTTCAGATTAGGGACGCCCAACCAGTAAAATCTGAAAAAATCCCAAATTCGAAATACTTCTGGTCCGACGCATATTGGATAAGGGATACTCAACTTTAGTATAATGATGGAACTGAGGCTCAAAAAGGTTTGGAATCCAGGTGTCCTGAAACCAAGGCCCTGATTATTTCTAGAAAAGCATTCTGGAAATTTCTTGAGGAAGCGCCATATAAATCAGGCCTTGATAGGTTTCCATATAAAAAGGGTGTTCTAGGCCAGGTGCAGTGGCTCACATCTGTAATCCCAGCACTTTGGGAGGCTGAGGCAGGCGGATCACCTGAGGTCGGGAGTTGGAGACCAGCCCAACCAACATGGAGAAACCCTGCCTCTACTAAAAATACAAAATTAGCCAGGCGTGGTGGCACATGCCTGTAATCCCAGCTGCTCCAGAGGGTGAGGCAGGAGAATTGCTTGAACCCGGGAGGCTGAGGTTGCAGTGAGCCAAGACCATGCCACTGCACTCCAGCCTGGGCAACAAGAGCAAAGCTCTGTCTCAAAAAATAATAAAAGGGGTGTTCTAGGTGAGATAAAGAACCTAAGAAAAATGTATGCATGGGGTGAGGGGTAGAGGGTGTAGCAGAAGGGTAAACAATGGCCTAGAGGGGGCAGCTGGGTAATGAGAACAGGCAAGAATATTTGACAGAAACATGAGTTAAGAAGTCACTTTTGGCCGGATTCAGTGGTTCAGGATTGTAATCCCAGCCACTTTGGGAGCCTGATAACCTGAGGTCAGGAGTCCAAGACCAGCCTGGCCAACATGGTGAAACCCCAACTCTACTGAAAATACAAAAATTAGCCAGGTGTGGTGGTATGCACCTGTATTCCCAGCTACGGGAGGCTGAGGCAGGAGAATTGCTGGAACCCGGGAGGCGGAGGCTGCAGTGAGCTGAGATTGCACCACTGTACTCCAGCCTGGGCGACAAAGTGAGACTCCATCTCAAAAAAAAAAAAAAGAAGTTATTTTCTCCTTTGCTATAAATAATGTACAGAAACAATATTAGCACTTGCCAGACTCAGAGAGAGGTGGTGATTGCAGTAAAATACAGCAGCTCTTGCACATTGTTACCAAGCAGAAACTCAGGCCGGGTAGGGCCAGATAGTATTTTTTTCTTTTTTAGACAGGTCTTACTCAGCTGCTGGGGCTGGAGTGCAGTGATGATCTTAGCTCACTGCACACTCAACCACTTGGACTCAAGTGATCCTCCTGCCCCGAGTCTCCCAAATAGCTAGGACTACCGATATACGCCACTACAGCCAGTTAACTTTTAAATTTTTTTGTAGAGACAGGTCTCACTATGCCTCACAGGCTAGTCTTGAACTCCTGGCCTCAAGCAGTCTTCCTGTCTTGGCCTCCCATAGGGTTGGGATTACAGGCATGAGGCATGGTGTTTGGCTTTTTAAAATTGAGGTGTATTGAAAGGACAGTCATTTTCAAGACAGACATTTCTTGATTTTAATGTTGGCAACTAATTCAAACTTAAACACACTCTGCCAAGCAAAACCTTCTTGTGGCTTCCATCAACTTTTTGGCTGTTTGTCTGTAATCTCTGCTTTAAGAATTGATCTAAACTGAAGGGAGGAGTCTGTGAACTACTTGATCTTAAGAGGTTCAGGCTGGGCGCGGTGGCTCAAGCCTGTAATCCCAGCACTTTGGGAGGCTGAGGCGGGCAGATCACCTGAGGTTAGGAGTTCAAGACCAGCCTGGCCAACGTGGTGAAATCCCATTTCTACAAAAAATACAAAAATTAGCCTGGCGTGGTGGCAGGTGCCTGTAATCCCAGCTACTCGGGAGGCTGGGGCAGGAGAATTGCTTGAACCTAGGAGGCAGAGGTTGCAGTGAGCCAAGATGGCATGGCTGCACTCCAGCCTGAACGCCATGAGCAAAAAACTGTCTCAAAAAGGGTTCAAAAGGCTATAGAGTGGTGCTGATGAAACTAAGTCAAAATCATTTAGAGAAACTCTAGACAATGCAAACTAAACTACAGTGTCAGCCACAGATCAGTCATTGTTGGACGTGGGGCAGAAAGGAGTGATCCTCAAGCAGGAAGCTTATGACTTATGAAGGTGATGGATATATTCACTGTCTTGCAGTTGTTTTATGGGCGTGTGTATATTTTTCAATTTATCAAAGTGTATCTACTTTAAATATGTACAATTTATGTCAATTATATTTCAATAAAGCCGAAGAAAAAAACTACACCAGCTGCAGGTTGGTATAACTCTTATTTCCACTGTTAATCTACAAGTTTAAACACCTCCTCATTCTCTTCCCCAAAATTCACTCGAGGGTCACTCCAAGCCAAAGAATACAATTTAGAACTTTGCAACAGGTTTTTATTTTTGTTTTATAACTATTACAGTGTTTGAAACCTAAAGAAATACATTTTCTCTTCAAATTTGGATGTGTATATAAATATCATTTGTCTGGACTCAGCACACTCAATGCCATAGTTTCTTGGCCTACATCTGCTCTGAAATCAAGCTGTGTCTGTCTACCCAGGGGCCCTGAGAACATGGAAAATAGAGTTGATAGTTATTAGAAAAATAAAAGCAAATGAATTTGCAAAGAAAAACCAGTGAGAAGGGTTTGATTTATCTTCCAAGGGTGCGTAGCTGGTAACCCAAGTCATTCTTGAGGGATACCCAGTCTCTTGAGTGGTTGGGATGTATTTCCTTCTTTAGTAAGTCAATCAAAGACAGTTACCACAAAAGTTGGCTTAAAAAGCCAATACCCAACTCCAGAGTCTCAGGGTTCATGAAGATGTGGACTCTTTATTTTTGTTTTTGAGACAGAGTCTTGCCTTGTTGCCCAGGCTGGAGTGCAGTGACACAATCTTGGCTCACTGGAACCTCTGCCTCCCGGGTTCAAGGGATTCTCCTGCCTCAGCCTCCCATGTAGCTGGGATTACAGGTGCCCACCACCACACCCAGCTAGTTTTTTTGTGTTTTTAGTAGAGACAGGGTGTCATTGTGTTGGCCAGGCTGGTTTTGAACTCCTGACCTCAAGTGATCCACCCACCTGAGCTTCCCAAAGTGCTAGGGTTACAGGCGTGAGCCACCGCACCCAGCCAAAGATGTAGACTCTTTTTTTTTTTTTTTTTTTTTTTTTTGAGACGGAGTCTTGCACTGTTGCCTGGGCTAGGGTGCAGTGGTGTGATCTCAGCTCACTGTAACCTTCACCTCCTGGGTTCAAGCAATTCTCCTGCCTCAGCCTCCCAAGTAGCTGGGATTACAGGCGCCTGCCACTACGCCCAGCTAGTTTTTTCTATTTTTAGTAGAGACGGGGTTTCACTATGCTAATTAGCCAGGCTGGTCTCAAAATCCTGACTTCATGATCCACCCACCTCGGCCTCCAAAAGTGCTTGAGATTACAGGCGTGAGCCACTATGCCCGGCCAGATGTGCTCTTTAAGGACATGCTCTGAGTCAGAGGTTCCCAGCCAGTGTTAGGATCTCTGAGAGGTTACTTCCTTCAGTGCCCCCAGGCCATGGCATATATAATAGTTACAGAACAGGGCTGGTGTTCAGCAGCAGGATTCAGGTATGAGCAATGTGGACATCAGAAGTCAGGCTGGCCCAGAAGCAGCTAGGCAGGTCCACTGAAGATATACTACATAAACCTTTCCCCAGGGTGTTCTGGACCTAAAATTTAACACTGCTTCTTCTAACTCTTACAGTCAGCTTAGGTTCTATACATACATACATAGCCCATACCTGAAGCAAAGTGCCCTTTCAGAGAAAAAAAAATAAGTTTTAATTCACAGATTTGGTTGGTCTTGGCCTCAAATTCTTCCTTTGCCACAGTCTAAATCACAGTGTGGGGTTAGAGGATAGATAATGAGACTGAATCATTTATGAAGGCCTTAGCCAAAGAACAGCTAGTGCCCACTACATGGATCCCAGTAGGGCCAAATTTTCAACTTGTTGGCTTAACGAAAGAATGAAAAAGCTAAAACAGAAAACATAGTGGACAAGGTTGGTCTAGAATGTGCAATCCTAAATGGCTATGGAAGAAATTTATTCTGAGCAGTATCTCAGTCTTACACTCACTAAATTCTAGCGTAGTTCAATCAGGAAGATGTTTACCATGGTTTAGTGCACTGAGCCTTGCACCCTTCTCCTGGCTGCCAGGGAGGCAGAAAGGTACATACATTCCTAATGCCCAGCCAGTCTGTTCTCCCTATTGAGTCCCTGGATTGCCTGCAGAGACCTGGGGAAATTGGCTCCCTATCTTCAACTGAGAGTCTAGAATCCGAATCCTGGATGAATCTACTAAAGAATGCTCAAGATGATGGATACCAAGCTGAGTGAATCTAGAGAAGAGATGAGGCCTGAACTGGGGCTTTCAAAGAAGGGGTATGAGAGGTAAGGTTAGTAGTGCTAGGCTTTCCTATCCTTTCCTTCTAGTTTGCTAGAAACAAGTACAACTTTAGGGTGTGGGTGGAAGGCAGGTAGACATGAAAAATGGAAATACGGTTCATTCTGCTAGACAGTTTTCATTTTAAACTGGTTTGGCTTGAGAAATAGAAGTCTGTGCCTGAGAACCTTCTTTTCCTCTCCCTTATTTAAGTACAATAGCAGCTATAATCTGTACAGTTTAGCTCCAAAAAACAGGGCTCCTAGAAGATGGCTTTCATGGCAAAAAGCTGATGGAGTAGATCTATAGGCTCTAGATAAGGGGGAACACCAAGGGTCCCTGAAAAATGAGCTCAACACCTGCTCCCTGGGGGGGATCATTTCTACTCCCTGACCCAAGTAACAAGGCTGGCCAGCTGTGGGTGGAACTCGTGGTTCTGTTAGAAGGCTGCAGCTAATATCAAGGTCAGGCGGTCACTGGGGTCAGCAGGGATCCGAAGGCAGGCTTCTAAACCAGAGACCTTGTTAGTGCTAAAGATGATGACTTGGGAGTGGGATAGCTGGAGGGGCCGGCACCTTTCAAAAATGTATTTGAACACATTAGCCAAGAAAAAGGCTCCTTGTCCCTCCTAATCTGTATCCAGATACCCCAACCAGAGATCTTAAAAGGGATACATCAGCCATATGCCAACATGCCAGGATTCCAAAAGCATGCCTCAACTAATTAGGGTATTCCCTACAGCAGACTGGGGTAGGGGGGATCCATCCTGGCAATAACCAGAAAGCCTTACCTCACTTAGGCCAGGACCTGGAATCCAGATGGAGACTGCCCACAAACAGTGGCTCTCAAGCCTGGGCTAAATAAGTAGTATTTTGCTTCATTACATGGCCAAAGTAGAGGAGGAGATACAAAAGATGATATTACTGCCTCTGTGGGCTGGAAGAACTTCACCTGTTGGCTGACAGCGGATTAAAGGAAGATAATGGGAAAACCTGGTCTGAGGAAGATACAAATGAAAGCTCCTAGAGACCACTGTTCTCTGATGAGAAATCTGTCCTCACACTCTGCCCCAGTAGACTTTAGCCTTTGGAATTCTTAGGGAAAACTGGCTTTAAGCAGCAGCCAGATGACCAAAAAAATTTTCCATCTGGTACAGGACCTGGAGCTGAAGCCAAAGCTGGGCAAACAGGATGTGTATGTCTTATACTAAGAATCTGGCCCCAATATCAGGGACTTAACTGTTACTTGAAATGTACAAAGTAGATCCTACTAAAGTGCCCTTTGGATGAGAACAATGGGTAGAGGTTGGGTGGGTGAGGACTTTTCTTTGAACAGTAAGAGAATGGTTTTGTAATGGAGGTAGCAGGCCAAGTGAAAGAAAGATTCTGCCCCCAGACTTCCTTGGAGATTGGGGGTTGGTAGCCACTATTCCCAAGCTGATGAGTGGCATCTGACTCACCAAGGTGGTACAACATGGGTGTGGTTTTTCAGGGACAATTGCCAGCCCTAAACCATCCTCCTCAGAAAATGACTTTGAGGTGAGACCGGAAAAAAAAAAAAGCGCGGGGGGTGGAATTCAAGACCAATGGCCAACAATAAGTACCTGAACTTTACGTCTATAAGCAGACAGGGATGGATTTCACCTGAGCCAGAAGGAGATGTGTAGCAATAGAAGCAAGAATGGCACTTAGAGAAAGGAAAAGCAGAGCTTAGAGCAGGATGCCTCTGACTAACCACAGTGGGGAGGTGGGGGCGGGGGCGGGGCAGACTGTGCCTTCAACTCCACAGTTGGTCTACACCAACTTCCTCTCCTCCCATCCAAACAGGTGGGCTTTACTATCATATGTAATCCACCCAGAGGCACAGGCAAGCCACTGAGGCAATGCACTACTGTAATTCAAACAGAAAGAAAAGGCATCTGGATTATTTAAAAAAAAAAAAAAAAAAAAAAAAAAAAAAAGCAGGCTACTAAGTTTCAGTGATAACAGAATAGGAGAGGCAGCCATGGGTGATCAGTTATGTGGACAATGGCCATTGAGATTGAATTTGAGAAGGCAAACTGCTTCTGGGTTTCCTGATACAAGCAGGATGATCAGCAGTAAGGACAGAGTAGCAGACTTCACCAGGCCCTATGGCCATCTTTGCTCCCTTCAGGTCCTGGGACAATCAGGCCACGCTGACCTGCTTTATGAAAGTTCAAGAGCTGAGGGTTGGTCCCAGGTGGTGGTCCAGAATCCAAGCAGAGAGGAAAAGGACCAAGCTCAGGCCTCCTGAGCAAGGAAGCAACATCCGTATCTCTTTTTGGTCTTCCTCACAGTATCCTACTTACAGAAATTACAGACAGTTCTTCTTGAGACCAATTAAGATTGACCTACCTAATATATAGAATATAAAAAATACAGAACTTTTTGACATTCTCTCCTTTGGAAGTAAAATATACATGATTCAACTATGGAAGAGGAAGAAGAAAGGCCAAAGGCAGGGATCCCTGACTATCCCAAAACATGACACTCTCACTCCAACCTCCTCTGCAACTTACAGGTCACCAGAGCAAGGACTTCTCCTCAGGAGAAAGGAAGGACCACAGCCCCCTGACTCTAGCTTAGAAGAAAATACAGCCACCTCAGAGGTTCTCTCAACCCCAAGGGGGAATTTTCAAGTAAACAAATGAAGTTGGGTCGCACCATTTGGAAGGTGAGTAGGAAACATGGGATCAGTAGCTACACGTTGGAAGGAAGCCCCATCTGAAGGCCTGTGCTCCTCCCCTGCACTCCCACTGGTGTACCTGAGACACTTCAGGAGAGTGAGGAGGATCTCCCAAACTAAAGAGGTCTGGGCAAAGTCAGAGGGAGGGAGGGACCTTTGTTTCATGGTAGCCTCCCCATTGGCCTCTAGCCCCAGGCAATGCTGGCAGCTGGGTTTTCTAAAACCAGGAACTCGTGGCTCTTGGGAAGAGCAATCTTAATACAAGAAAAATGTGCAAAAGAAAAAAAAATTAAATAACTCAATCCAAGCGCACAAGATTAATATTCTGTCAGAACAAGAACACTTTGTTTCGGATTTCTCCCTTCCCCTCCCACCTCCCACCTCTGGAATATACTGTCTGCTCAAGTACCCAAGATAAGAGTTACACAGATCAGGGCAGAGGACTGGGAAGAACTGAAAAAAGATAAAAGGGAAGGAAGTCACCACTGAAGAAAAAAAGAAAAAAAAATAAAAAAAGGTGCAAATTGATTACCTTAGTCCTCCTTTGTCTACCCCTGGGCTCCTGGGTTAAAGACATGTGTGCCAAAATATAGTGTAAGGAAGAAAAACCCAACACGTCCCCTTCTTGTCACAAAACCCAAAGGTGAGCCTCAGATGGTTCTGTCTGTCCAGAGGGTGCTCCCTCCAGGGAAGGGGGCGGAGCAGGTCAAGAGCACAGTCTCCAGGGCAGCAGAGGTGTGTGGTGGCTGATGGTGGGGGGACTGGTTTCCCGCCCACCAGAGGGCTGCTCTTCCGCTGGCTGGTGGTGCTTCCCATCCCCTCCCCTCCCCGGAGGCAGATATTATAGCTGAAAGCCCTCCATGGGGGCCTCAGGCTGCTGGAAGATGAACTGCTGTTGCGTTTCATCCACTTGGGGAGCCAGGCTGCTATCATCGTCTTCTACACCAAAGTAGTGCTCAATGAGGTCAAAGGCCTTCTGGTAGATCTCCTGGTTCTCGTGGCTCTGGAGAAACTCAATTTTATCCAAGCCTACAGTAGTAAGAAGGAAGGAGAGGAAGTGTGAGTGCTTTTCTATGGGCGGATGAAACATTTACCTATTTTTCCTTCCCTAAGGTATGTTAGTGCTTACAAACACAAGTCATATGATCAGATCACTCTTGGACCTGAAAGAGGAGTTAAGATCTCTTCTCAAAACTACAGAATCCCAAAGGAAAGAGACCAAAATGTCAGTTACAGAGGTTCTAGTCCTGATTCTACTTTAAACTAGATGCATGACCTGGGCAAATCATCAGCCTCTCAGGGATGGGTGATGAGTCAATCCAGCACTCTTAGGTACAGCCTAACAGAAAAAGAACTGATCTATCGCTCCTTAGAAGGAGAAGAAACTGGTGGGAGACAACTCTGAACTCAAAAGATGAGCCAAATCCAAATCCTAGCTGTACCCTGGCTACTCAGTACATGTCCATTATACTCATGGTAATGTCTGAAACCCTGTGGATGGTGAAACTTGGTTAAGGCAAGAGCTCTTAGCTGTTTTGGAGACACAGATGTAAGTCTCATGGAAGCTATGGATGCTCCTCAACCCACACTCTGCCACCACCAACATATGTATACCACATCAGAAGCCTACAGTCTCAGGTTCTGACTTAGATTGAGGAGAGGACACATACCATAGGCTTCCTCTATGAGGCCACAATAGGGATTGACCCCTGAACCACTGCGCTTGCCCTCTTGCTCTCCAAGCCGCAGGATGTTCTCCAGTCCATTGAGGGCCACTTGCACAATCTTTGAATCCATTACAGTCAGCAAGTCACATAGCGGTTTGATGCACCCCAGTGAGACCAGGTACCTAGGGGCCAGAGAACAGGCAAGTTCTAAACTAATACGGGACAAGTGAAGTGCTTGGGCAGGTGCTCTGCACTCTCAGCAACCCACTCCTACTCATTTTTTTTTTTTTTTTTTTTTTTTGAGACGGAGTTTCGCTCTTGTTACCCAGGCTGGAGTGCAATGGCGCAATCTCGGCTCACCGCAACCTCCGCCTCCTGGGTTCAGGCAATTCTCCTGCCTCAGCCTCCTGAGTAGCTGGGATTACAGGCACGCGCCACCATGCCCAGCTAATTTTTTGTAGCTTTAGTAGAGACGGGGTTTCACGGTGTTGACCAGGATGGTCTCGATCTCTTGACCTCGTGATCCACCCGCCTCGGCCTCCCAAAGTGCTGGGATTACAGGCGTGAGCCACCGCGCCCGGCCTCATTTTTTTTTTTTAAAGAATTGTGCAGCACCTCATTCCATGCCACAGAATGAGAGTGTTCCCCAACTAAGTTTTTTTTTGAAACAGGGTCTTGCTCTGTCACCCAGGCTGGGGTGCAGTGGTGCGATCCCAAATCACTGCAGCCTCAAACTCCTGGGCTCAAGTGATCCTCCTGCCTCAGCCTCCTAAACAGCTAGGACTACAGGCATGTACCACCATGCTCAGCTAATTTTATTTTTTGTAGAGACAAGGTCTCATTATGTTATCCAGGCTGGTCTCAAATTCCTGGTCTCAAGTGATCCTCCAGCCTCGGGCTCCCAACGTGCTGGGATTACAGGTGTGAGCCACTGCTCTTACTAAGCCTTGATAACCACCTATCCTTTCTCTGTCCTCCTGTTGATATTGGTCTAGTTCATTTCACATGTAGATGCTACCACACCTTCCTTCTCCTTGCCTCTAAATTCTCCTTGGCTGCAATATTACCTCTCTGAACACATCACTCACCTGCTTAAAATTTTTCATAGGTTCCCTTTTTCCCTGAACTCCCAATTATATGGCACAACAATACCATAATACCACAAGCCCAGCCCAGCCTGGATGCTCTGCTATCTGGCTCTTAGCTCCTTTCCAGGTCTGCCTCCCATTATTCCCTTCCAAGTACAATACGTTCCAGTCACACTTATAAAGGTCTCCAGGTTTATGATTCTTGTACCTTTATTTATGCTTTTCCCTAAGAGGCCTTTTACAACTCCGTATTTATCCTTCAAAGCTTAACTCAACAGCTATCTCTTTTCTCCTAACGCTTTATACATACTGACTATGCTCCCCTTAATAGGCAACAAGTCAAGGGCAAGACACTTATCTATTCCCACCACTTTCCACTAACGTTCAGATAATGGAAACTAAAATAAAAGAGTAAATAGGCCAGGCGTGGTGGCTCACACCTGTAATGCCAGCACTTTGGGAGGCCGAGGTGGGCAGATCCCTCAAGATCAGGAGTTTGTGACCAGCCTGGTTAACATGGTAAAACTCCATTTCTACTAAAAATACAAAAAATTAGCCGGGTGTGGTGGTGGACGCCTGTAATCCCAGCTACTCGGGAAGCTGAGGCAGGAGAATCACTTGAACCCGGGAAGTGGAGGCTGCAATGAGCCGAGATTGCACCACTGCACTCCAGCTTGGGCAACAAGAGCAAAACTCCATCTTAAAAAAAAAAATAAAAAAAGAGTACACATACACAAAACAGCTTTCTATTTGCTTCTTTCAAGTCTCATACCCCAAATTAATTTCCCAAAGAAGCTGCTTTTTTATTTGAGACAAGACCTTGCTCTATCACCAAGGCTGGAGTGTAGTGGCACAATCATGGCTCATTACAGCTGTGACCTCCTGGGCTCAGGTGATCCTCCTGCTTCTGCCTACTGAGTAGCTGCGGCCACAGGCACACACCACTACACCCTGCTAATTTTTACACTTTTGTACAGATGAGGTGCCCCTATATTGCCAAGGCTAGTCTTGAATTGCTAGGTTCAAAGGATCCCCCTGCTTCAGCTTCCCAAGGTGCTAGGATAACAGACATGAGCCACCACACCGGTGAGCTTGTTTTTTTGTGTGTGTATTTGTGTGTGACAGACTCTGGCTCTGTCACTCAGGCTGGACTGCAGTGGTATAATCACAGCTCAGTGCAGCCTTGACCTTCCAGGCTCAAGTCATCCTCCCACCTCAGCTGGGACTATAGGCACACACCACCACACCCAGCTAATTTTTGTATCTTTTGTACAGATAAGAATCTTTCTATGTTGGCCAGGCTGAAGAAACTGTTTTGAGTGAGCCACAGCATGGTTAGCCTTGATTTGTAGGAATGATTGAGAACTACATAGATTTTAGATCTCTGGTAGATAGGAAAAGGTAGAGAAAGGATGGATGTCGATGTCATGTTTCTCTTCTCCAGAAGGGAAAACTGGTAAACTGCTACAGTGTCACTGAATAGATTCCCACATGGCCTACATGGAATCTATTCCAGATTCCAGTGACAATGTAGCAGTTTACCGGTAAAATTCTATTATAGCTGGATTAGAAGGCAGACCTGTTTGAGCAAGAGCAGTTTATAGTGACCTACAAACCATGAGCAAACAGGGAGAGCATCCATATCATTCAAGACAATGGGAAAAGAATACCTGATCTGCTCAGGGGTTCCACCTGATGTGGCATTGGTGATGGCCCAGGCTGCCTCTTTCCTTGTACGAAACTCTGCTTTCTGAAGAATTTCGATCAACACAGGAAAGATATTTGCATCTATAACAGCCTGAGAGAATTGAGGGCAGGCAGATGGAAGGAGAAAGTCATTTCAGGAAGATAAATAAATCTAGTCCCTAAATCAGCTAAGACTTAGACATAGTTCCCATCCTGGGAGTTTTCTTTTGTTCTTCTTATGCAGGTGACAGGCTACAGAAGAAGCCAGTTTTGGTTACACAGCTTCTTTGACAAATAGCACACATTGACTCTAATTTCTAAAGGGAAACAAATTCTTTCTTCTGAAAGGAAACATTCTACAACCTCCCATGTTCCTAGGAGTTCCCATGCCCCTTGACTTCCCTGCCTGTTTTACCTGTATTTGAGCCCTGTTGCCAGCAGTAATATTTGAAATAGTCCAGCAAGCTTCCTTCCGGATTGACTCCTTGGGACTGCTCAACAAGTGGAGAAGGCAAGGTAGGGCTGAACAGTTAAGAATGACCTAGAACACAAATGCACAGGAAATGAAATTAGATAAACTGCTTTTTAACTTTCAAAAATGTTTTTCTTTTCTTTCTTTTTTCTGTTTTTTTAGATGGAGTCTCTCTCTGATGCCTAGGCTGGAGTGCAGTGGCACCACGTTGGCTCACTGCAACTTCCACCTCCCAGGTTCAAGCGATTCTTCAGCCTCAGCCTCCCAAGTAGCTGGGATTACAGGTCCCCACCATCACACCCGGCTAATTTTTGTATTTTTAACAGAGATGGGGTGTCACCATGTTGGCCAGGCTGGTCTCGAACTCTTCACCTCAGCTGATCCACCTGCCTTGGCCTCCCAAAGTGCTGGAATTACAGGCATGAGCCACCGTGCCTGGCCTAATTTTTTTTTTTCTTGAAACAGGGTCTTACTCTGTTGCCTAGGCTGCAGTGCAATGGCACGATCATGGCTTACTGCAGCCTTGACCTCCCAGGCTTAAGCAATCCTCCTGCCTCAGTGTCCTGAGCAGCTGGGGACTACAGGCATGTGCCACTGTACTGTTAATTAAAAAAAAAAATTTTTGTAGAGATAGGGTCTTGGCATGTTTTAGGGCTGGTCTCAAACTCCAGCTGAAGTGATTCTCCTGTCTCAGCCTCCCAAAGTGCTGGGATTATAGGCATGAGCCACCCCACCTTGCCCAGGTAAATTGGACTTAATCAAAATGAAAAACTTGTGCATCAAGACATCGGAGAAAGCTGGGCACAGTGGTATGTACCTGTAGTCCCAGCTACTCAGGAGGTTGAGGCAGTAGGATCACCTCAGCACAGGAGTTCAAGGCCAGCTAGGGCAACATAGAGAGACCCTATTAAAAAAAATTTAAAAAGAAAAGAAAGTTGGTCTGGGCAAGGTGGCTTCACCCCTGTAATCCCAGCACTTTGAGAGGCCAAGACGGGAGGACTGCTTGAGAACAGCAGTTCAAGACCAGCCTGGGCAACATGGTAAAACCCTGTCTTTCCAAAGAAAAACAAATTTAAAAAATTAGCTGGGTATGGTGGTGCATGCCTATAATCCCAGCTATTTGGGAGGCTGAGGTGGAAGGATTGTTTTGAGCTCAGGAGGTAGAGGTTACAGTGAGCGGGGATGGCATCATTGCACTCTAGCCTGGGTGACAAAGAGAGACTGTCTCAATAAAAAATTAAATAAAAATTAAAAGTTGTTTTTAAAAAATGACACCAATATTAAAAGATAAAACCACAGGACAAGAGAAAATATTCGCAAAACATGTATCTGATAAGAGATTAATATCCAGAACATATAAAGAACTCCTACAACTGAACAACCAAAAAAACTCAACAGCCCGATTAAATCATGAACAAAGGACTCGAACAGACATGTGTCAAAAAAAAAAAAATATATATATATATATACATACACACACACATACATACATACATACATACACACACACACACATATGGGCAATAAGCATATGAAAAGATGCTCAACATTACTAATCATTAGGGAAATGCAAATCAAAACCACAATGAAATATCACTTCACACTCGTTATGGTGGCTGTTATAAAAAACAAAACAAAACAGAAAATAACTTAGCAAGGCTGTGGGTAAATCAGAACATGATGCATTGTTGTTGGGAATGTAAGCTGGCAAAGTAGCTGTACAAAACAGTATGGTGGCCCCTCAAAAAAATTAAGCATAAAATTACAACATGATCCAGTAACTCCACTATGGGTATATACCCAAAAGGACTGAAAGCAGGGACCTGAACAAACATTTGTACACCAATGTTCATAGCAGCATTATACACGATAGCCAAAAAAAATGGAAACAACCCAAATGTCTCTCAATGGATAAATAAAATATGGTATATACATACAGTGGAATATCAGACAGAAATTCCGATATTTACTACAACATGGACAAATCTTAGATAGCAGGCTAAATGAAATAAACCAGATGAGAAAGAATACTGTATGATTCCACTTACATGAGGTACTTAGAGCAGTCAAACTCAGAGACAGAAAACAGAATGGTGGTTACTAGGCAGTGAGGGGAAGGGAGAATGGGAAATTACTGTTTAATGTGTACAGTTTCAGTTTTAGATGATAAAAAATTCTGTAGCTGGCTAGTGGTGACGACAGAAAAGCAATTTGAATGTATTTAATGTCAATGAAAGGGTTAAAATGGTAAATTTTATGTTGTGTTTAAAAGGACATGCATATACATATACAAAATAACCCAGAAAATGAGTATGTGGGTGTGAGTGTTTGAGTGAGACTACTCACCTGTAAGAAACTTGTCCAGAATCCCAAAGAATTATGCCAGCTACTCAAAACCCAAAAGAATACCCAAATCTCTAGCATTTCAGCAGGGCAACCTTGTTTATTATGTCCTCACCGGAGGGGTTAATCTTGGATTAATCCAAGATCCATGATATCCATGAGATCCTAAAAATCTAGGAAGCAGGGGTGGAGTTCCATAGCTTTCCAGTATCTCAAAGGGACCATGACTCAAACTTAACTACCTCACAATGTCTCAGGTGGTAAGTCCAGTTATTCCATTTGGTTTTGCTTCACCCATTAGATGATGATTTGGTGCCAATTTATGGAAGAAAAGAAAAAATCAAGTTTCCCATGTCTGCTTAGAAAGTGACAGAGCTTGAACTTTTCACTCAAGCCCACACTTTCTTTCTTAGACCACAGTGCCTCCCATCAGGACCACAGCCCTTTGCAGGAAAGGCTTGTCCACAGGCAGCTCTCCACAAGCTCTTCCATAGCTGGTCTATGATCCTGTACTCTCCTCTTTCTTACCTGGGTCTGGATGTCATCCCCAGTGACGATGTTACCCACAGCTCTCAGGGCAGGAGAAGCCACTTTGTAATCATTGTGCCTACAGAAGAGGGAGATCTGATAAGCAGGGGGACAGCACACCATTTTTGGCCCTGCTGACTTTATTGCTTTAGTCTGAGCCTGGAGAAGCTTAAGGAACCTGTACCCTTTCTCTTTTTTTTTTTTTTTGAGACAGTCTCACCCTGTCGCCCAGGCTGGAGTGCAGTGGCGCGATCTCATCTCACTGCAACCTCCGCCTCCCAGGTTCAAACAATTCCTCTGCCTCAGCCTCCCGAGTAGCTGAGATTACAGGCAAACATCACCACACCCAGCTATTTCTTGTATTTTTAGTGGAGACAGGGTTTCACCATGTTGTCCAGGCTGGTCTCGAATTCCTGATCTCATGATCCACCCGCCTTGGCCTCCCAAAGTGCTGGGATTACAGGTGTGAGACACCATGCCCAGCCTGAACCTGTACCCTTTCTAAGACCACTCACATCAGCAGCTCTACCAATCTCCGGCAGACTCCAGAGTCTATGACTGCCTGGATCTTCTCATTGGGGCCATCAGACAGATAAGAAAGAGCCCAGCAAGCATCTGCCAGCAAGTCTGAGTCGCTGCTGAAGAGAAGGCGAGACAGTACAGGCAAACAAGGAGAGACCTGTGGGAAGCAGAGTGAGAAAGACTCATAGGGAGACAAGAGTACATCAGCTCTATCACAAACACTAACATTGCTACCCTACCATTCCCACACACAAGTAATTCCAGACCCTAGAGATCACTACTACATTCAACATTAGGTCTACCTTTTCACTTTACTATCCAGGCACACAAGATCATCTACTTCATTGACAATTGTCAATGGGAATGTCTACAATTGTCAATGAAGTAGATGATCTTGTGTGCCTGGATAGTAAAGTGAAAACGTAGACTTAAAAAGACCATGTGAAGAAACCTGATGTTACTCAGGGTCTAGTAAGTAGTTCTCTCACCTTTGCAAACTCTGGGGGTGGGTTCTTCCCTCGGCAGAGATTTGACAGGGCCCAGACTGCATTCCGTGTCATTGTCAGTCGTGTGGACTTGGTAAGGAGTCTGAAGGAAACAGCAAAGTCAGATCCTGAGTACTGAGGCCTTGGCATAGGGCTGTTGCCAATGAACCCCAGGGACTCCAATCAGACCTCTCAGACTCTAGCAGCCTGTTTCTTCCTACTCACAGAGCTAAATTAATAGAGTTGGTATAGGTTAGGAGGCCAGTCTCTGTACAGAGTATTCCTTGCAGGACCAGCTGTGGCTAGTTAATACAATAGATAATAGTGACAAAACAGAGGGCTAGTAAGCCTGTAAAGCTAAGGTAGGATATATCATGCCCATAACCCTGGCCACAAGTCCAGGACAACGAATGGTATTCCCTGGAAATAAAAGCTAAAAGTCAAAAGCTATAGGTCTACTGTGAGAGCTTTAGCCACATAGTATGGAATGATTTTCTGTGAAGGATCCAAGAAAGTGATAGTGGTAGGTTATGAGACTCTGGTCTCTGAAGAACAGTTCATTCATTTTTGTTTTGGTTTAGATGTAGCTTACCCTGAGGGCATGGAGGGAAGGATGAAAAGAGGGATATAATGACACTTCATGGGGTCTTTGATCTATAATTTACAACAGAGCTGTCCAATGTATGTATGTATAACCCCACAGCAAATCAATGCGTTTTGTAGAGAAGGTTGGATTTTTCCAGATTGGCTAGTCCTGCCTCAACAATGAGGAGGATATGACTAACATGAGGTTCTACAGTGTCATGAAGTGAGGAACAAGATCCTTCTTGGCAGACTGGTGGCACAATCTTTTTTTTTTTTTTTTTTTTCTTCCCCACACTGTTACCCAGGCTGAAGTTCAGTGGTGTGATCACAGCTCCCTGGGGCTCAGGTGATCCTCCCTGCCTCAGTCTCCCAAGTAGCTGGGACCACAGGTACATGCCACCACACCTGGCTAACTTTTGTATTTTTTGTTGAGCTGGGGTTTCACCATGTTGCCCAGGCTGGTTTTGAATTCCTGAGCTCAAGAGATCCACCTGCTCCAGCCTACTAAAGTGCTGGGATTACAGGCATAAGCCACCATGCCCGGCCACAACTTTCTCAATTTCCAAAGATACCCATCTTTTACTTTGGCCATCGGAATGCATTTTTATAGTTTTTGCACTTACCTATTATCTTAAGGGATCAAGTATGCCGCCCCCAAATAACCTGCCACATGGCCACCCTATACACACCCAGGTGCAGAAGATTATAATTACTCACGTTAACAAAGGATTAAGGATGGAACAGTTCAAGACGTAATCTCGGCAAACAGAGCTATCGCCAGCTATGTTTCCCAGTGCCCAGACTGCCTGAAAAGGGAATAATGAAACTGTCACCTACAAAGCCTTCTATAAGTATGTTATAGCCATAACACCAAAGTGAGGACCCACCAGGATGAGGATGATGTCAAGGTCCCAAATACGCTATACAAGCTCAAGTAACCTCCCTGTTGAAATCCTTACTGAGCAATTGCTCTACAAGGATCTATCCTCTGGGAGTTCCTCGTTCAGCAGGTAAAGACAGGCTGCCAACTGCACTGTAGCTAGAGAAGTCAAACCAACATCGCCCAGAAAAGAAGTAATCAGAAAGTTGCATTCCTGTAGCTGTTTTGGACCAACTCTATATGTAGTAATGGAGGAAAGGGCCCACTACCACTCTCCACTTCTATTCAACTAGCAAGAATTCAATGGGAGAAACAAAGTTGTATCTTTATCTCCATGGTCTGTGGGTACTGAGATGTAGGTACTGCAGTGTTTTTTTCCAATGGCACTTCCGACAACAAATGTATAGAGTTTTTTCCACATCAACAACCCATTCTCTGACACCAACCATGTGTCCAACAATTTAATTAAATTCTGAAACTAACACCTGGAGTTAGTGCAGACCCCACAGGTGAAGAGCCCGCAGGTCAGTCCCACAAGACTGCCCCGCCTTGAGACACCAGTTACAAGTCCCAGAGGCCATCTATACTTGATACACTTGGTGTACTTGATACATATTTCCTATCACTCAGGAAATTCTAAGAGTTTTAACACTGTGCGAAGAATCAGGATAAAGACCAAATACATTATTAAACCACAGGTACTATAAAGAATTATATCAAATCTAAGCATTACCTGTTCCTGAACATCCTCAAAGTCTGAATTAAGCAGCTCTATAAAAATGGGGACAGCCCCTGCTTCAATGACAATTTTGGTCTGCTGAGAGGTTCCAGAGGCAATATTCGTTAGAGCCCAGGCAGCTTCAAACTGAAAGTGAGATTAAGCAGTGATTGAAAGGTCATTTCAGACTGAGCAGCCATGCCTATCAGCTGGCTCAGAACAGTCAGCCTCCTGCCCGTGAATTTAAAAAACAAAAACAACCCCACAAAACACAAGCAAGCCTCTTTCTTGTCCATGAATTTAACAAACACACACACACACACACGCGCGCGCGCGCGCGCGCACACAATAAGCCTTTCCCCTCCCCTCTTTAGATAGTGGGAAGGTGCAGTGACGTGATATAAATGGGAGTAAGACATTGGGCCTCCATGGTCCCAGGTTGAGTCTTGCACTACCACAGCACCCATGCATCCTTTGCCCAGTCACTTTTTTATTTCTTCAGTTTCACTTTCTTCATTTCTAAAATGAGGATTAGAATGAAATGGGTCTTTCAGAGTCCCTTTCAGCTGAGTTTCTGGCAAGTTCCAACGGATTGACCCATCACCCATCTCTGAAACAAGAGACCCAGTGAAGCTAAACAATTTGCCTCGGGTCACACAGTTAGTGGACTATACCCCCTGATTTATAACTGAATGATCTGTCTATCATAGTCTGGTGTCTTTCCCTTGAAATTGTTGTAAGGAAGAGATTTTGGCTGTGAGGGAACTGATGGTTTCTCCTGAATGTTTCCTAATATTACTTGTGTACTTCCTGAGAGATATGTCAATAGAAATATCCCATTGCAATTTATTGCAAGGAGGGCTTTCATCTAATAACCCCTTCCCGGTAGTGGGAGGTTGGGGGGTGGGGTAGGGATAATTAATGGGTACAAAAAAATTAATAATAAGATCTATTTGATAACACAATAGGGTGACTATAGTCAATAATAATTGTATAATTTAAAATAAAGTGTATCACTGGATTGTTTGTAACTTAAAGGATAAATGCTTGAGGAAATGGATACCCCATTCTCCATGATTTGCTTATTTCAAATTGAATGCCTATGTCAAAACATCTCACGCTCCCCATAAATATATATACCTACTATGTATGCCCCCAAGATTAAAAAACAAAACAAGACAAAACAAACCCCTTCCCTTCAGGCCTCACCTGTAATGTACAATTCTCATTCCTCTTCAGAAACTCCACAAACCGATCCACCACTCTTGGAGTGTTGATAACTTCATCTATTGGAGGACTAGGCTCTGGATAAGGGAGAAGGGCAAATGAAACGGCAGGAGAAGTTTTTGCTGTTCCCTTCATAGAGGTCAGCTTGCAATCCTTCTTAGATACTTCTGACGACCCTTACAAACATTCCCAAACTCCTTTCTGATAAGGTGGTTTTTAACAATTTCTGCTCATCTTTGAACTGTATAGTACAGTTGGAATGTTAAAAAGTAAATCCAATCCTAATTTAAGTATGCTCATCTTTGGCTTACTAAATGTAAGCAAAGAAAGGTGTGGGAGAGGGGATTGCCTAAGGGATGAACAACCCTGGTCCACACATTTCTCTTTTGAGAAAGAGGAGTATTCTCTTCTTGGGAAGACTGTTTGATACACTGAAACAAGAGGTATTTTTCCTATCATACGTTAGATTTTTATTGAGTATCTATTGTGTGCCACACAGTCCTAGGTACTGAGGACACAGGAGGGAACAAAACTGAAAGTCTCTGCCCTCAGAGAGCTTATATCTTAGTGCGAAGCGTCATTTTATTATTTGAGAAGATAAATAGGAGGGGAGGGAAGGAGAATATGTAGGGCAAGGTAAAGAGATAAAAATAGTGAAGGTAGAATTTGATCATAGGAGTAAGGTAGTTGCTACATAGATATCTGGGAATAGAGGACATCAGGCAGAGGGAATATCCAGTGTGAAGGTAGGAATGTGCCTGTCTTGTACAAGGAACACCAAGGTCAGTAGGGCTAGAGTAGAATGAGAGAGGGCACGTGTAATTGATGGCATCAGTGAAGAGAAACAAGAGGCTAAATCACATAGGGCCTGCGAAAGGCCAGGCTTCGTACCTTTGGAGAGCAGTTTCCGGAATTTCTGTGTGGTTGCTAGCTGCAGGTCAGAATCATCAGAAAAGAGCATCTCTACCATCTCTCTTGTGATCACACTCTCCTAGAACATGTAAAACAAGTTTAGGACTTTGCAACCCAACATTAGAGCCAGATGTGAGCATGTAATACCACCTGGTATCCTGTTTTCTAAAAATTGAGGATAAGAGGAAGGCATAATAGACAGGCTGAGAAGAAGGGGTCTATTTAATCTGTGGGTGCTTCAAGTTGGGACATTTGAAAAGTGATTTCTAATTTCTGAGGCAACTGATGGCTTCCCTTAAATGTTTCCTCGATATTTCTATCAGACTTGAATCCTTGCTGACTCCTTAAGCTGAGAAAAGAGTCCACAGAGGAAAGAACTTGTCATGGTTACTGGCAAAGCTAGTAAATGATGTGAACAGCCCAATTTCTGTTCTTAGAAGCAGGTACTGTCCAGGCCAGCCTGACGCACATGCAGGGGTCTTACCCCAGTGGTAGAGCTCACATAGGAGTCCATGAGAAGACTATCGAACATGGCAGCTTCTTCATTAATCAGCTCTACATTTCTCCGTTTAAAAAGCTGAAAAGTAAAGAGACAGTGGTTAAGAGTATTCTCTGAACCAAAGAAAACAAAGAACAATCCCAGTAAAAAGACAAAAATATGGGAAAAAAAACATAGTATATGTAAGGTTCAGTTTATGCAGTTTCAGGTATCCACTGGGAGTCCTGGAATGCATTCCACACAGAGGAGACTACTGAATACTAACATGGAAAGATATTCAAGGACTTGGAGGCAGAGGCAGCAGTGGGTCAAGATCATGATACTGTACCCCAGCCTGGACAACAGGGAAAGATTCTGCCTCCAAAAAAAAAAAAAAGGCAGGAAGGAAGGGAGGGCGAGTGGGCAAAACCAGGTTAGGTTGGCCAGGCATGGTGGTGCAGTCCTATAATCCCAGCACTTTGGGAGGCCAGGGCAGGTGGATCACATGGGCTCAGGAGTTTAAGACCAGCCTGGGCAACATGGCAAAACTGTGTCTGTACAAAAAAATAACCCCACAAAAATCAGCCAGGTGTGTTGGTACATGCCCGTACTCTCTGCTACTCAGGAGGCTGAGGTGGAAAAATCACTTGAGCCCAGGAGGTAAGGCTGCATCGAGCTGAGATCATGTCACCCACTGTACTCCAGCCTGGGCGACAGAGTGAGACCTTGACTTAAAAAAATGATAATAATCAGGTGACTGAATCTGGTGGAGGGAATGCAGATGGTGAGGTATTAATATAGTCTCAGTCACAGGAATACTTATAAAAAAGAGACTCAAGAAACAAAAGTCAGGTGGCTCAGAATGGCTGATGAGCCTCCTAAAGTGCCAGGTGGGAGCTGGGCCTTGAAAGGCCAGCCTAACAATGACTGCAGCATGAAGGAAAGAAAAGGTAACAAGGAGCTAGAACCAGAATGCTATAGTAAATAATGTCTAAGTTGGTCTAACTTGTGAAAAGGGGATAAGGTCAGTTTTCCCTCTCTCAAAGTTCCAAACACTTATTTACAACAAAGGAAACTGGGTAAGTGGCAAACTCAGTAAGTAAGCTACTTTTCTACAGAGAAAGTCAGGGTGCAAGGTGGAGGCCAACCATAGGGGCTGGACTGTTTCCCAGAATAGTATGTTTGAGAATACTCCTGTTAACCCACTTGTTGCTCACGCTTCTGCTTCCGGAGCTGAATGCCCTCTTCCTCTCTTCTTCGTCTCATTTCTTCAGGGTTTAGAGCATTGTTCTTATAGCTCTTCATTCGATAATTGTCTTTCCCTGGGCTCGCCATTGTCTCTACAAGAAAAGATACACAATGCCCAAAACTTTTAAAAGGACAGCATTTCCTTTTCACTAGATTTCTGTCCCTACCCACCCTTCAACCTCTCCTACTCCAGGGGGACTACAGCTCTCTGGGAGCTCTAAATAAGCACCTGACATCTCTAGCCACTCCCTAACCCCCAGTCTCTAACTACAATAAGCTTGATAAATAGGTGGTATTATAGCAATTGGCATAAGCTCAGTAGTTAAAAGTGTGGGCTCTAGAGCAAGATTGTCTGGGTTCAAATCCTGTCCCTTCTAACTTGTTAGCTGTGCAACCTTGGACAACCTCCTTTAAATTACACTGCTTCAGAATTTAATCTTTTTTTTTTTTTTTTTTTTTTTTTGAGAGAGTCTTGCTCTGTGGCCCAGGCTGGAGTGAAGTAGTGTGATCTTGGCTCACTGCAACCTCCATCTCCTGGGTTCAACCAATTCCTCTGCTGCAGCCTCCTGAGTAGCTGGAATTACAGGCATGTACCACCATGCCTGACTAATTTTTCGTATTTTAGTAGAGATGGGGTTTCACCATGGCCAGGACGGTCTCAATCTCCTGACCTCGTGATCCTCCCGCCTTAGCCTCCCAAAGTGCTGTGATTACAGGTGTGCTTGCTGTGATTACATGTGATTACCATTCCCAGCCTACTGTTCTTTTTTTTTTTTTTTGAGACAGAGTCTTGCTCTGTTGCCCAGGCTGGCATGCGGTGGCACAATCTAGGCTCACTGCAACCTCCACCTCCGGGGTTCAAGCAATTCTCTTGTTTCAGCCTCCCCAGTAGCTGGAATTACAGGCATACGCCACCACGCCTGGCTAATTTTTTGTATTTTTAGTAAAGACAGGGGTCACACCATGCTGGCTCAGGCTGGTCTCAAACTCCTGACCTCAGGTGATCCGCCCATCTTGGCCTCCCAAAGTGCTGGGATTATAGGTGTGAGCAACCATGCCCAGCTGAAAACTGATGTTATAAGCCATGAATTGCTCAGTTATAGGTAAATAAATGTTAACTTGACCAACTAATGCCAAAGTTGTTTTCAAACGTACTGCCACTTACATATATCGAATCATCACTTTTGACAATCTACTGGGTGTCAAAGTATTTCAGAGATGTTTATTTGTATATCCCAGATTACTAATGAGGTTAGATTTCATGTTATTAGACATATGTTTCCCCTTATGTGAAAAATGTTTGTTTCTATACTTTTAAATGTTTTTCTTTGCCTTTTTTTTTTTTTTTTTTTTTTTTTGGAGACAAGAGTTTTGCTTTTGTCACTCAGGCTGGAGTGCAGTGGCACAATCTCGGCTCACTGCTACCTCTGCCTCTAGGGTTGAAACGATTCTCCTGCCTCAGCCTCCCAAGTAGCTGGGACCATAGGCGCCCGCCACCATGCCCGGCTAATTTTTGCATTTTTAGTAGAGACAGTGTTTCACCGTATTGGCCAGGCTGGTTTCGAACTCCTGACCTCAAGTGATCTGCTCGCCTCAGCCTCCCAAAGTGCTGGGATTACAGGCACGAGCCACCATGCCCGGCCTTCTATATTGCCCTTCTAAGGCTTATAAATTTCCTTCAAATTAATATTTGTATTGTAATTCAGTTCTGAATATCTAATTTCCCTTGATTTATTCAGTTTACATAAGTGTCCCATGTGTGCTTGAGAAGAATCTGTATACTTATTGTGCATGGCTTTCTGTATATCATGTCCATTAAATTAAGTTGCCGTCATGTTGTTCTTTATTTACTCATTATTTTTTGAGATAGCATCTCACTGCTCTATTGCCCAGGCTGGGGTGCAGTGCACAATCATAGCCTCAACTTCCAGGGCTAAAACAATTCTCATGGCTTAGCCTCCTGAGTAGCTGGGACTACAGGCTCATACTACCAGGCATGGCTAATTTTTAAGATTTTTTTGTAGAGATGGGGTCTTACTATGTTGTCTAGGCTGGTCTTGAACTCCTGTTCTCAAGCGATCCCCCTGCCTCAGCCTCCCAAATTACTGGGATTATAGGCATGAGCCACCACACTCATCATGTTGTTCAACTCTATTGCTTCACTAATGTTTTCCTTATTGATAGTGAATGTAGCCATTTTACCCCGTATTTAATTTTGCTTTATGAATTTTAATACTACTTCATTAGAAGCATACAAACTGTTGTATCTTGACTGTGAATAGAACAGTTTGTTATAAAGTGAGTCAAATTATTCCTTAACAATGCTCTTTGTTGCCCTTTTAATTTTGTTGGATATTAACATAGTTATCACTTCCACTTCCAGCCATGATGGAATAACCAGGGACAGGATTTCCCTGCTGCTGCAAACGGTTTCAGTTATTGGACAATAGCAATGCAGAACTGTGATTCTCCAAGACAGGGAAACAAATGAAGTGAGCTCGATTTAGCTCCTTGGCCCTCTGCCCACAGACTCATTCTATAGCAGAAGAAGGGTCCCAAACACCACCGAAATCTCACTAGTGCTGGAAAGACTAAAGAGTTCAGTGAGACTTAGGTGGCTGAATACAGTGAGACAGTATTCCAGCAAGGAGAGAAATATGCAGGAAAAAAAACCTGGAAAATCTGTTTGGGATTCCCTAAATCTTTGCTGAAGACTAAGGATGCATATATGCTGGGCGAAGCTCCTTGAGTCATGCAAAGGGCAACTGAGAAGCTGTATATAAGCTCAACAGTTTCCAGAGCTCAAACAGGGCTGAGAGGCTTTAGACAAATCAGAATAGAGATTTCTCCTTGATTACTCAGGGCATAGCAGAGACCCCAAAAGGGCTATGGCTTAGTAGTGGGATTAAACTATTCCCAAAAAAGGCTACTAATGAAGCTTACAAACAAGCCTTACACTGCTAAAACAGAACAGCTATAAAGCCCTACACTCCTAAAACAAGAACAACAACAAAATCCAGACACTAAAAACATAAAACTCACAATGTCTGGAATCCAATTAAAACTTATGGGCTAGAGGCCGGCATGGGCTAATGCCTAAAAATTCCAGCACTTTGGAAGGCTGAGGTGGGAAGATAGCTTGAAGAACCTAGGAGTTCAAGGTTGCAGTGAGCTATGATTGCTCCACTGTACTCCAGCCTGGGCAACAGAGTGAGACCCTGTCTCTAAAAAAACAGAAACATCCAGGTGTGGCGGCTCACGCCTGTCATCCTAGCATTTTGGGAGGCAGAGACGGACATATCACAAGATCAAGAGATCAAGATCATCGTGGCCAACATGGTAAAACCCTGTCTCTACTAAAAATACAAAAATGAGCTGGGCATGGTGGTGCGCACCTGTAGTCCCAGCTACTTGGGAGGCTGAGGCAGAAGAATCGCTTGAACCTGGGAGGCAGAGGTTGTAGTGAGCCAAGATCGCACCACTGCACTCCAGCCTGGAGACAGAGTGAGACTCTGTCTCAAAAACAATGAAAAGTACTATACATGCCAAGAAGCAGAGAAACTGTGACCCACAGGAGAAAAGTCAGTCGAAAGTCAGATCCAGAAATGACACTTTAGTAGCTAGTAGGATGATATCAAGTGCTCTAATAGTAACTGGATTCACAGGAAAAAAAAATTGAGAGGGGAACAGAAAAACATTTACAAACAGAGACTAAAAATTGGCAGGGCATGGTGGCTCACACCTATAATCCCAGCACTTTGGGAGGCTGAGGCAGACAGATCACTTGAGGCCAGGAGTTCCAGACCAGCCTGTCCAACATGGTGAAACCCTATCTCTACTAAAAATATAAAAATTAGCCAGGTGTGGTGGTGGGTGCCTGTAATCTCAGCTACTCAGGAGGCTGAGGCAGGAGAATAACTTCAACCTGGGAGGCAGGGGTTGCAGTGAGCCAAGATCATGCCACTGCACTCTAGCTGGGCAATAGAGTGAGACCCTGTCTCAAAAAAAAATAAAAATAAAAATTAAAAAAAGAGTAAAAATTTTCCATATCTAAACCCATGAACCCTAAAAGCTATGATAATCCTTAAGCAAGATAAAAACAAAGAAAATCACAAGACCCATCAGAACCAAAATCTTGAAAACCAGTGATAGATAAAATCTTTAAAGCAGCCAGATAAAGACCTATTACATATAGAAGATCAAAGGCATGAATGGCCTACCTTCTTGTCAGAAACCATGCAAGTCAGAAAACAATAAAATAATATCTTTAATGTTCTGAAAAAAAAAAAAAAGAAAAAACCTGGTAAACTAGGATTTTATTTCCAACAGTTACTTTTTGAAATAAAAGCAATTCAGCAGATCATTGATTAAATTAAAAATAATAATAATAAAGACTTTTTCAGTTAAACAAAGGCTGAGAGAACTTTTCTCTAGCAGACCTGCACTAAAGAAATGCGAAAATTCTTCAAGTAGAAGGAAAATCATACCAGATGGAAACTCGGATCTCCACAAAATGAAAAACACTAGATATGGCAGATAATAATAACTTTTTTTTTTGCCATTTAAAAATTGTCTTTAAAAAATAACAAGGTGAAAAGCCGGGCGCGGTGGCTCAAGCCTGTAATCCCAGCACTTTGGGAGGCTGAGGCGGGTGGATCACGAGGTCAAGAGATCGAGACCATCCTGGTCAACATGATGAAACCCCGTCTCTACTAAAAATACAAAAAATTAGCTGGGCATGGTGGCGCGTGTCTGTAATCCCAGCGACTCAGGAGGCTGAGGCAGGAGAATTGCCTGAACCCAGGAGGCGGAGGTTGCGGTGAGCGGAGATCGCGCCATTGCACTCCAGCCTGGGTAACAAGAGCGAAACTCCGTCTCAAAAAAAAAAAACAAACAAACAAACAAACAAACAAACAAAAAATAATAACAAGGTGCGCGCGCGTGTGCACGCGCGCACACACACACACACACACACAAAACAAAACAAACAAAACAAACAAAAAAAAACAAAAAAACAAAAAACAAAACAAAACAAAACAAAAAAAACAGGGAAGCATGGCCCATTCAAGGAATAAAGTAAAAACCATTCCTAGCGGGATGTGGTAGCTCAAGCCTATAAGCCCAGCATTTTGGGAGGCCAAGATGACTGCCTGAGACCAGGAGTTACAGACCAGCCTGGGCAACATAGGGAGACCCTGTTTCAATTTTAAGTAATTTTATAAAAATAGGACACCATCCCTGAGACTGGACTTACCAGACAGACTCTAAAACTATTGTCCTAAATATGCTCAAAGAGCTAAAGAAAAACAGGGACAATGAACTGAAGGAAATTTGAAACACAATATATGAATAAAATATCAATAAAAAGAAATTATAAAAAGGGACCAAACAAACGCTCTAGAGCTCAAAATTACACTTGCTGAAATAAAAAATTCACTAGAGGGGTTCAACAGCAGATATGAGCAGGCAAAAGAAAAAAGTAGCAAACTTGGAGACAGAGCAATTAAAATTATCCAAACTGAGGAGCAGAAAGAATGAAGAAAAAACAGAATTGAGTGGACCTATGGAATGCCATTAAAAGAACAAATATGGCCAGCATGGTGGCTTATGACTGTAATGACATCAATTTTGGAGGCTCAGACAGGGTGACATCTTGTGCCCAGAGTTTGAGACCAGCCTAGGCAACATAGCAAGACCTTGTCTCTATTAAAAAAAACAAAACAGGCCGGGCGCGGTGGCTCAAGCCTGTAATCCCAGCACTTTGGGAGGCCGAGGCGGGTGGATCACGAGGTCAAGAGATCAAGACCATCCTGGTCAACATGGTGAAACCCCGTCTCTACTAAAAATACAAAAACATTAGCTGGGCATGGTGGTGCGTGCCTGTAATCCCAGCTACTCAGGAGGCTGGGGCAGGAGAATTGCCTGAACCTGGGAGGCGGAGGTTGCGGTGAGCCGAGATCGTGCCATTGCACTCCAGACTGGGTAATAAGAGCGAAACTCCGTCTCAAAAAAAAAAAAAAAAAAACAAAAAAAACAAAACGAAAAAGAAGCAATATACACACTATGCGAGTCCTAAAAGCAGAAGAGAAAGAGGTAGAATATGTGAAAAAATATGGTCAAAAACTTCCCAAATTAAATAAAACACATCAATCTACACATGAAGGAGCTCAATGAAGTCTAAAGAAGATATCCACATTAGGCCAGGCATAGTGGCTCACACCTGTAATCCCAGCACTTTGGGATGCTTGGGTGGGTGGATCAACTGAGGTAAGGAGTTTGAGATCAGCCTGACCAAAGTGGTGAAACCCTGTCTCTACTATAAAAACAAAAATTTGACAGGCATGGTGGCACGCGCCTGTAATCCCAGCTACTCAGTAGGCTAAAATGAGAAATTTGCTCGAACCCCGGAGGCAGAGACTGTAGTGAGCCAAGATCATGCCAATACACTCCAGCCTGGGTGAGAGTGAGACTCTGTCCCAAAAAAAAAAAAAAAAAAAAGAAGATATCCACATTAAGAGATACAAACTGTTGAAAGCCAAAGACAGACTCTTGAAAGCAGCAAGAAAGAAGTGACTCCTCAGATACAAAGGATGCCAAATAAGATCAACAGATGATTTCTCATTAGAAATTATGAAAATCAGGCTGGGTGCAGTGGCTCAGGCCTATAATCCTAGCACTCTGGGAGGCCAAGGCAGGCAAATGGTTTGAGTTCTAGACGAAGAGTTCAAGAACAGCCTAAGCAACATGGTAAAACCCCATCTCTCAAAAGTACAAAAATTAGCTGGGCACACGCCTGTAGTCCCAGATACTCAGGAGGCTGAGGCAGGAGAATTGCTTGAACCTGGGAGGTGGAGGTTGCAGTGATCCAAGATCAAGCCACTGCACTCCAGCCTGGCGAAAGAGCAAGACTCCATCTCAAAAAAAAAGAAATCACAGAAGTCAGAAGGCAGTAGAATAAAAAAGTGCCGAAAGGCTGGGTGTGGTGGTTCATGCCTGTAATCCCAGCACTTTGGGAGGCCAAGGCCAGAGGATCACTTGAGCCCAGGAGTTCAAGATCAGCCTGGCAACAGAGTAAGACCCTCCCCCTCTACAAATAATTTTTTAAAATTTAGTTGGGCATGGTGGTATGCACCTATGGTCTCAGCTACTTGGGAGACCTTTAAGGCAGGTGGATTGCCTGAACACAGGAGGTCAATGCTGTGGTGAGCCGTGATTGCACTGTCACTCCAGCTTGTGTGAAAGAATGAAACACTGTCTCAAAAACAAAACAAAACAAAATGCAAAGTGCTGAAAGAAAAACCGTCAAGCAAGAATTCTATATCTGACAACACTCTCCTTCAAAAATGAGGGAGAATTACGACATTTCCACGTAAACAAGAGCTGAGGGGCTTTGTTGCCACTAGACCTGCTCTGCAAGAAAAGCTGGCTGGGCATGGTAACTCATCCCTGTAATCTCAGCACTTTGGCAGGCTGAGGCAGGAGGATCACTTGAGCTAAGGTTGAGATCAGCCTGGGCAATGTGGTGAAACCCTGTCTCTACAAAAAATACAAAAATTAGCTGGGTGTGGTGGTATGCACCTATAGTCCCTGCTACTTGGGAGGCTGAGGTGAATTTCTAGAGCTTGGGAGGTTCGGGCTGTAGTCAGCCACTGCACTCCAGTGTGGGCAACAAAGCAAGACCCTGTCTCAAAAAAGAAAAAAGAAATGCTAATGTGAGCCCTTCAGACTGAAGTGAAAGGACATAGTAACTTGAAGCCTTATGAAGAAATAAAGATCTCTCATAAAGGAGAATTCACATGGGCAGATATAAAAGCCAATATTACTATACACCTTGGTTTATAACTTTTCATTTCCTACATGATTTAAAAGACAGGTGCATAAAATAATTATAAATCTATATTATTGGTTGCACAATGTTTAAAGATACAATTTGTGAGCTGGGCATGGTGGCTCACGCCTGTAATCCCAGCACTTTGGGAGACTGAAGTGGGCAGATCACAAGGTCAGGAGATCCAGACCATCCTGGCTAACATGGTAAAACCTGTCTCTACTAAAAATACAAAAAATTAGGCGAGCATGGTGGCACACTCTTGTAGTCCCAGCTACTTGGGAGGCTGAGGCAGGAGAATCACTTGAACCTGGGAGGTGGAGGTTACAATGAGTCAAGATTGTGCCACTGCACTCCAGCCTGGGTGGCAGAGCAAGACTCTGTCTCAAAAAAAAAAAAAAAAAAAAAAAAAAAGATAGAATTTGTGGTGACAACAGCATAAGGGGGGAAACAATGCTGTATGTGAGCAGAGTTTTGTATACTACTAAGTTGGTATTGATTCAAACTGGTGTGTTACAAAGTTAGACTATTAAATGTAATCCCCACGGTGTTCACAAGGAGTATCAAAAAACTACATGCACACAAAATAAAAATTAAAAATATAGACAAAAGGAAATAAGAAGCAAATAAAGAGAGCTAGAACAGCTATATGAATATCTGACAAAACAAACTTTAAGTCATAAATTGTTACCAAAAACAAAGGATATCATATGGTCAATTCATCAAAATACACATAAATAATTATTATAAAACATATGTAATAAACAAGAGCCCCCAACCATGAAGCAAGTTCTGACAAAAGTACAGAAAAAATATTTGGAGACTTTTTGTCCCCATCAACCCTTGCCTATAGGTATTCACAGACTTTTAATACACCACATTGAATAATGAATAGAACACCTAGACAGAAGATCAATAAACAGAGGACTTGAACAACGTTATGAATAAAGTAGGCCTAAGAGAGATATACAAAGCATTCCACCCAATAACAGCAGAATACACATTCTTCTCAAGCACAGATTCTCCAGTATAGATCATATGGTAGGCCACTAAAAGCTTCTCAATAAATTCTGTAAGACAGAAGTCATATAAAATATTTTCTCTGACTACAGGGAATGAAGCTAGAAATAAGTAACAGAAGGAAAACTGGAAAATTCACAAATATATGGAAACTAAGGAAGAGATTCTTTAAAAAGTTGGAAGACTCATATGTCCTAATTTCGTAACTTACTACAAAGGTACAGGAATTAAAATAGTGTGGTACTGGCATAAGGATAAGCATATGGTCCAATGGAATAGAACTGAGAGTCCAGAAATAAACTCATATCTATGGCCAGGCAACTGATTTTCAACAAGGATATTATGTCCATTCAGTGGAGAAAGAACCATCCCTTCCACAAACAGTGCTGGACACTAGATTTCTAGATGCAAAAGAATAAAGTTGGACCCTTATCTCAGACCATATTAAAAAACGAATTCAAAATGAATCAGTGATCTAAGTATATTACCTAAAACCACAAAACGCTTAGAAGACATTACGGAGGATCCAGTCTGACTGCTCATCAGGAAAAAAAAATTAAAAATAAACTACAGGGCCGGGCACGGTGGCTCACGCCTATAATCCCAGCACTTTGGGAGGCCGAGGCGGGTGGATCACGAGGTCAAGAGATCGAGACCATCCTGGTCAACACGGTGAAACCCCGTCTCTACTAAAAATGCAAAAATTAGCTGGGCGTGGTGGCGTGCACCTGTAGTCCCAGCTACTCGGGAGGCTGAGGCAGGAGAATTGCCTGAACCCAGGAGGCGGAGGTTGCGGTGAGCCGAGATCGCGCCATTGCACTCCAGCCTGGGTAACAAGAGCGAAACTCCGTCTCAAAAAAAAAAAAAGAAACTACAGGGGTAAATTTTTATGACCTTGAATTTGGCAATGGAGTTTTAGACATCATACCAAAAGCACAAACAACAAAAGATGTTACCAAGAAAGTGAAGGCCAGGCGTGGTGGCTCACGCCTGTAATCCCAGCACTTTGGGAGGCTGAGGCATGTGGATCATGAGGTCAGGAGTTCGAGACCAGCCTGGCCAAAATAGTGAAACCCCATTTCTACTAAAAACACAAAAAAATTAGCCGGGCATGGTGACACACACCTGTACTCCCAGCTACTAGGAAGGCTAAGGCAGAAGAATCCTCTGAACCCAGGAGGGAGAACTTGCAGTGAGCCAAGATCGTGCCACTGCACTCCAGCAAGAAAGTGAAAAGATACTTTCTAGAATGAGAGAAAATATTTCCAAATTATGTATCTGATTAGGGTTTAACATCCAGAATAAAGCATTTCTACAATTGAACAAAAAGACAACCCAATTTAAAAATGGGTGAACAATTTGAATAGACATTTCTCTAAAAACAAATATAAATGGCCAATATGCACATGAGAAGATGTTCAACATCATTAGTCCTTAGAGAAATACAAATCAAGGTTGGGCACGGTGGCTTATGCCTGTAATCCCAGCACTCTGGGAGGTTGAGGCTGGTGAATCACTTGAGGTCAGGAGTTTGAGACCAGTCTGGCCAACATGGTGAAACCCTGTCTCAACTAAAATACAAAAATTAGCTGGGTGTGGTGGTGACTGGCACCTGTAATTCCAGCCACTTGGGAAACTGAGGCAGGAGAATCACTTGAACTCAGGAGGTGGAGTTACAATGACTCAACCCGAGAAAGCTGACTGAAACATAAAAAAGTTTTAGGCCAGGCACAGTGGCTCACGCCTGTAATCTCAACACTTCAGGAGGCTGAGTCAGGCAGATTACCTGAGGTCGACAATTCGAGACCAGCCTGATCAACATAGAGAAACCCCATGTCTACTAAAAATACAAAATTAACCAGGCGTGTTGGTGCACGCCTATAATCCCAGCTACTCAGGCGGCTGAGGCAGGAAAATTGCTTGAACCTGGGAGGCGGAGGTTGAGGTGAACTGAGATCACGCCATTGCACTCCAGCCTGGACAACAAGAGCAAAACTCCGTCTCAAAAAAAAAAAAAAAAAAGTTTTTAAAAACCACAATGAGATACAACTCCACACCTAATAGGATGGAACAAAAATAATAAAAGCTCACATTGGCTAGGATCTAGAACCTGGTAGATTGCTGGTAAGAATGGAAAATGGTGCAGCCACCGTGGAAAACAGAATAGTGGTTTCTAAAAAAATTAAACATAATTACTATATAATCCAGCAATTCTACTCTTATACTATTTCTCCCTTATTCACAGTTTTGCTTTGCAAAGTGTCAGTTACCCACAGACAACTGTGGTCTGAAAATATTAAATGGAAATTTCCAGATATAAACAATTCATAAGTTTTAAATTTCATATTAATCCAAGTAGCATGATGAAATCTCACACTAACCCGCTCTATTCCAACTGGGACATGAATCATCCCTTTGTACAGTGTATCCACACTGTATACACTGCCAGCTAGTAGCAGATATTGCAGTGTTTGTGTTCAAGTAATCCTTATTTTACTTAATAATGGTCCCAAAGTGCAGGAGTGATGATGCTGGCATACTGTTATAACTGTTCTCTTATTATTGTTCTTAATCTCTTATTGGGCCTAATTTATAAATTAAGCTTTGTCATAGGTATGTATGTATAGGAAATAACATAGTATATAGGGTTTGGTACCATCTACCGTTGCAGATATCTGCTGGGCGTCTTGGAATATATCCCCTCTGGATAAGGAAAGGACTACTGTATATGTATACCATGAATATCATTCAGCCATAAAAAGGAATGAAGGTCTAATACATGCTACAACATGATCAAACCTTGAAATTAACATGCTAAGTGAAATAAGCAAGACACAAAAGGACAAATCTTATATCACTTACATGAGGTACCTAGAGTCAAACTCAGAGATAGGAAGTAGATTAGAGGTTACCAGGTGCTGAGAGGAAATGAAAATAGGGAGGTATTTCTTAGTGGGTAAAGAATTTGTTAGAGGCAGCAAAATGTTTGGAAATAGATACTGGTGATGATGGTCACAAAACATTGCAATTGTAATTAATGCCACTGAATTGTATACTCAAATGAAAAATTTTCTTACATATATTTTACCACTAATTTTTTTTTTTTTTTTGAGACAGAGTCTTGCTCTATCACCTAGGCTAGAGTACAGTGGTGTGACCTCAGCTCACTGCAACCTCTGCCTCCTGGATGCAAGTGATTTTCCTGCCTCAGCCTCCTGAGTAGCTAGGATTACAAGCGCCCACCACCATGCCCAGCTAACTTCTTTTTTTTTTTTTGAGACGGAGTTTCACTCATGTTACCCAGGCTGGAGTGCAACGGCGCGATCTCGGCTCACTGCAACCTCCGCCTCCTGGGTTCAGGCAATTCTCCTGCCTCAGCCTCCTGAGTAGCTGGGATTATAGGCACGCACCACCATGCCCAGCTAATGTTTTGTATTTTTAGTAGAGACGGGGTTTCACCATGTTGACCAGGATGGTCTCGATCTCTTGACCTCGTGATCCACCCGCCTCGGCCTCCCAAAGTGCTGGGATTACAGGCTTGAGCCACCGCACCCGGCCCCAGCTAACTTCTGTATTTTTAGTAGAGACAGCGTTTTTCCATGTTGGCCAGGTTGGAATAAGATTTTTTTTTAAATTGGCATTGTAGCCTGGGTTCAAGCCTGTACTGCCAGAATTTTGGGAGGCCAAAGTGGGCAGACTGCTTGAGCCCAGGAGTTTTTTCTTGAGTCCAGAGCAGCTTGAGCAATACGGTGAAACCCCATCTCCACAAAAAATACAAAAATTATCTTGGCGTGGTGGCGCACACCTGTGGTCCCAGCTAGTTAGGAGGCTGAGGCAGGAGGATTGAGTCCAGGAGGTTGAGGCTGTAAGTGAGCTGTGTCTGTGCCACTGCACTCCCTTTGAGGCCCAATTATCCCTGTGAGACTAACATGGTAGAGGACAAATTTCTAAAGGCAGCACTACGAACTGCTGTCCCCTATTTACCTGACACGTGGCTTTTCATGACTGAGCCTAGGCTGTCCTGGACGCTAGCCTCTCCTTCAAGCACAGCTGACAGTGAGGCTGGAAGGAGTGCCACGCTGAGCTTGTCACCATGGTGACAAGAAACTATCACAAATATTTGCTTATGACCTCACTGGGGAAGCAGACAAGGGAGATTGGATTGGAAGGCGGAACATCTGCAAAAGCACATCTGGAATCTCAGGGAAACAGCAGGCCAGTGGCTTTTTCCATTATGTACTCCCTTACTTGCTGTGGATGAATTTTTTTAAATCCACAATACAAATAAATCTTTTCTAGCATCTGACTGTCCTAGACTGTCTTTGGGTTCTCTCTCTGTCTCTCTCTCTCTCTTTCTGAGAGTCTCACTGTGTTGCCCAGGCTGGAGTGCAGTGACATGATCTCGGCTCACCGCAACCTTTGCCTCCTGGGTTCAAGTGATTCTCCTGCCTCAGCCTCCCAAGTAGCTGGGATTACAGACGCCTGACAATATGCTCAGCTAATTTTTGTATTTTTAGTAGAGACCGGGTTTCACCATGTTGGTCAGGCTGGTCTCGAACTCCCAACCTCAGGTGATCCACCCACCTCAGCCTCCCAAAGTGTTGGGATTACAGGCATGGGCCACTGCACCCAGTTGTCCGTGGGTTTTCTTAGACAAAGAACTCTCAAAGTGAATAGGTCTCTGAAGTTACACCTTCCATTTCTAGGGAATAAATGTCTAATGTTGCCATGCACTTTCTAAGTTTTCAAAACCAAAAAAACTAGCAATGATAATACAAAATAGGTATGGGCCCTAAAATGTCTGAATCATGTCTGTTCCAAATTCACACAATGAAGTCCTAAACCCTGATACCTCAAAACGTGACTATATTTGGAAATAGAGTCCTTAAAGAGGTAATTAAGGTAAATAAGGTTACTGGGGTAGGCCCTAATCCGTAACTGGCATCCTTAAAACAAGAGAGGAAGAACACCATGTGAACATGAAGACAGCTATCTAGAAGCCAATAACAAGGGCTTGAGAAGAAACCAACTCTTCTGACAACTTTTTTTTTTTTTTTTTTTGAGACAGTCTTGCTCTGTCACCAGGCTGGAGTGCAGTGGTGTGATCTTGGCTCACTACAACCTCTGCCTCCCAGGTTTAAGCTATTCTGCCTCATCCTCCCAAGTAGCTGGGATTACAGGCACCCGCCACCATGCCCAGCTAATTTTTGTATTTTTAGTAGAGACGGGGTTTCACCGTGTTGGCCAGGACAGTCTTGATCTTCTGACATTGTGATCGGCCTGCCCTGGCCTCCCGAAGTGCTGGGATTACAGCTATGAGCCACTGCGCTTGGCCCCTTCTGACAACTTGATCTCAGACTTCTAGCCCCCAGAACTGTGAGAAAACACTTTTCTGTTGTTTAAACCACCCAATCTGTGGTTCTTTGTTATAGTGGCCCTAGCAAACTAATACAGGCTGTAATTATCTAAAGAAGGCATTGACTCCTGCCAGTGTCTAATACCAAATTCAAGTTAACTAAAGCCTTGTCTTTAGACCTGGGCAAAGGCAATAATCAAAGTAAACTGCTTTCATGAGACACAAGGACATGCCTATACTAAGAAACATTAAGACAGGCCAGGCACAGTGGCTCACGCCTGTAATCCCAGCACTTTGGGAAGCCGAGGTGGGTGGATCATGAGGTCAAGAGATTAAGATCATCCTGGCCAACATGGTGAAACCCCGTCTCTACTTAAATACAAAAATTAGCTGGGCATGGTGGCGTGTGCCTGCAGTCCCAGCTACTTGGGAGGCTGAGGTAGAATTGTTTGAACCCAGGAGGCGGAGGTTGCAGTGAGCTGAGATCGCGCCACTGCACTCCAGCCTGGCGCCTGGCGACAGAGTGAGACGCTGTCTCAAAAAAACAAAAATTAGCTGGGTGCAGTGGCTCACGCCTATAATCCCAGCACTTTGGGAGGCTGAGGCAGGCAGACCACCAGACCAGCCTGACCAATATGGAGAAACCCCATCTCTACTAAAAATATGAAATTAGCCGGGCATGGTGCCACATGCCTGTAATCCCAGCAACTTAGGAGGCTGAGGCAGAAGAATCGCTTGAACCTGGGAGATGGAGGTTGCGACGAGCTGAGATCGCACCATTGCACTCCAGCCTGGGCAACAAGAGCGAAACTCTGTCTTTAAACAAAAACAAAAATAAAACTACAATACCATCATTCCAACATCTGATCACATCTATAATGCCTGTCCTCCTCTACCCTAACCCTTTTATTCGTTTGTGATACTTTCTGAAGAGACTTAGGTCAGTTGTCTTATAGAATGTCTCACATTCTACTTTTGTGACATTAAACTCATACTCTTATCCCTGTATTTCCTCTAAAATGGAAGTTAAGTGGAGGGGCTAGAATAGATTCAGGTTAAAAATAACTTTTGATGTTGCTGGGTTATAGATGGAGAAAAAATATATATATATGGTAATTGTTGGCAAGAATATATATAGGTGATGCTGTGTGCTTCATACCGTTTCCTACTGCACAGTCTTTGCACTTCCTGTTCTCTTTTTGCCTACAACACTTTTCCTTAGCTCTTCAAATTGCTGGGTCCTTCCCCATTACCCTAACCCAAAGTAAGTTACCCTATTTTTATCAGAACACCTGTTTTCCTTCTTTCATTATATTAATTCCAATCTGTCTGCTCTTCATAGGATGTTAAGTCCCATAAGGGCAGAGCTATTGTATCCCCAGCATTTATAACAAATAATATTCGTTGAGTGAACCACCACTTATTACATACTCATTGAGCATATGCATTGTTCCCGACACAAGGCCTAGTTACCACAGCATTTAATAAATATTTGCCAGATAGGTAAGTAAAGAAGTATATAGCAAAGAAACCTTCCTTGTGACTGGAGTGAAGCACACCCTCCAAAGGCAGATTACAGAAGAATTTACTAAAAACCCAGAAACCACAATTTCCTCCAGAATTCATGTGAAAATTAAACTACAACGCTTCATCATAAGAACTACAGGACACAAGACAAATACCTCAGAAAAAGGCAGTTCAGACCTAAATCCAGTGATCCACTCATTCATTATATTTGACTTTCTAATTTGTGATGATCACCTTTGCCATCCTGAAACTCTCTCTACTCCTAATTCTGATAGGACCACCCTCTCCCAATTCTTCTCTTACCCTTCCAACCACTCTTCAGGTTTCTTAATGTGCTCTTCCAAAATGTCGTCTTCCAAAGCCAACCTCTCAATGTCAGTGTGTACCAAAATCCTACCTTTGGTCCTCTTCTCAGCAGGAGGTGCCCCGACTCCCAGCTCATGATCTCCCGAAGCTTCCACTTCCACTTCCACTTATTTATTTATTTTTTTTGAGACAGAGTTTTGCTCTTGTTGCGCAGGCTGCAGTGCAATGGCATAATCTCGGCTCACTGCAACCTCTGCCTCCTGGGTTCAACCGATTCTCCTGTGTCAGCCTCCTGAGTAGCTGGGAATCCAGGCATGTGATACCACGCCTGGATGATTTTGTATTTTAAGTAGAGATGGGGATTCTCCATCTTGGTCAGGCTAGCCTCGAATTCCCAACCTCTGGTGATCTTCCCGCATTGGCCTCCCAAAGTGCTGGGATTACACGTGTGAGCCACTGGGCCCAGCCAGTTTCCACCTCCACTTTTAAACCAAGTTCGAAATCCCTGTTGTCAAAACATCTTGCCTCCTGGACATCTTTACCCAACTTTCTCTTTAAACCAGTTTCTGCTGTCTTTCCTATATTTTTTTTTTCCAGACAGTTTCACTCTTGTCGTCCAAGCTGGAGTGCAATGGCACGATCTCAACTCATTGCAACCTCCGCCTCCCGAGTTCATGCGATTCTCCTGCCTCAGCCTCCCAAGCAGCTGGGATTACAGGCACCTGCCACCATGTCCAGCTAATTTTTGTATTTTTAGTAGAGATGGGACTTCACCACGTCGGCCAGGCTGGTCTGAAACTTCTGACCCCAGGTGATCCACCCACCTGAGCCTCTGAAAGTACAGGTATGAGCCACCACGCCGGGCCTATCTTCCCTATTTCAGAGTTAATGCCATCACCATTCACCTTGTCTTGAAGTCAGCCATGAACATTCTCCTCCCCAATTTAGTAAACTGATCTTTATCTGTTACTCCAAATTGGTTCCTGCTGACCACCTCCAGTAAGTTTTCATTTACACCCTCATCACCTCTCACTTATAGATTACTAAATCTTTGAGAACAAGAACTCTTACTTATCTTTGAGTCTACAGCAAAGTACACGGCACACAGCATGCTCTCAAATGTTCCATCTAACATTTTAAACTTCAGTTTTCTAGAGGATCTGAATTAGTTTACAATAAATTCAACAAAATAAAAGTAAAACAATCTGGACTAGAAATATACAAATTTATATAGAAAATGGGGGAAGAAGCCAGGTGCAGTGGTTCACACTTGTAATCCTAGCACTCTGAGAGGCCAAGGTGGGAGGATCACTTGAGCCCCAGAGTTCGAGACCAACCTGGGCAACCTAGCAAGACTTTGTCTCTGCAAAAAATTCCAAAGATTAGCCAGGTGTGGTGATGTACACCTATGGTCCCAGCTACTTGGGAGGCTGAGGTGGGAGGATCTTGAACCTGGAAGTTGAGACTGCAGTGAGTTGTAGTAATACCACAGTGCTCCAGCTTGGGTGACAGAGCAAGACCCTGTCTCAAAACAAAAACTGGGGGAAGATGAATGCAATAAGAAGAACCCAAAGAACCTTTTGGCATGTCAGCTACCTGGAATCCTAAATAAAGCAAAATGAGTAATTACATAATTTTCATTGTCCTTGAAGAGAACACTCAAGGATATTTGAAAAGCAAAGTAATTCTTTTTAAAAATAATTTTATTTTCATTTTCTCCTCTACTACTCATTCGAGAAGGAAAGCGAAGTATTTCTGAAACTTGGCTTCAAGAATGAATATTTCTACAGCTTTAGGGACTGGCCTTTAGGCTTTGATTCAAAAACCAGAAAGGCTGGCAGTAATAGTGAATAGTCTATAATGTCTCTTCTAACCATATCTTGACTCCAAATGTACTGAAATGGGGAGGAATAAAAGCATAGAGAATCTCATTCTGCTTGTTCCATGTAACTTTGCACTTTATCAAACAGAATCCCCAGGCCTATCAGAATATATTTAAATCATTAGTCTGATCTCTTCTCTGATACTCTGAATCATTTTTCTATTTCCCTGATCTATAAGCTACGTCTGAGTACTACTACCAGAGATAATATGTTATTACAAAAGCAACCCATTTCATTTCACACAGTTCTAATTACTAAGGTTTCCATCACTGTGAATAAGACCTACATACGAGTAACTTACATGAGTCCCATTTGTTAGATTTGCTAGATGTGATTTTCAAGATAAGATAAAGGCCGGGCACAGTGGCTCACGCCTGTAATCCCAACAATTTGGGACACTGAGGCAAGTGGATTACCTGAGGTCAGGAGTTTGAGACCAGCCTGGTCAACATGGTGAAACCCTGTTTCTACTAAAAATATTTTAAAAATTAGCCTGTAATCCCAGCTACTTGGGAGGCTGAAGCAGGAGAATCACTTGAACCCAGAGGGTTTCAGTGAGCTGAGATTGTGCCATTGCACTGCAACCTGGGCAACAAGTGCAAAACTCCATCTCAAAATAAAAAAAATAAAAAAGAGAGAAGCTAGAATTGTAGATTTTATATATACAGTCAACTGTTTAATGTTTGCTCAATTTTTGAAAAATATATTAGTCCCTGTAAGACACATCTGCTGTAAGCCAAGTGTGACCTACAGACTACCAGTTTGGTGCCTCTGATTAGATTCTGTTAATACAACTTAAATGGCATAAGTAATCCTATCTCTTTGTGCAGACTTTTGCCAATAGTGTCCTATTGGCAAAAAAGTCCTATTCTTTTTTTTCCTTTGGCAACAGGTTTATTGAGATGTAACTCATTGGAGAATGATAGTGGATTAAAAAAAAAAGATATAACTCATATACCATACAATTAATACATTTTTGGTATATTTGGTACAATTTTTAGTATATTTAGACCTGGGCAATCATCAGCACAAACAATTTTAGAATATGTCCATTATCCAAAAAAAAACCTACCATAACTCTATGGCCAGGCATGGCAGCTAATGCCTGTAATTCCAGCACTTTGGGAGGCCAAGGCGGATCACTTGAGCCCAGGAGTTCAAAACCAGTCTGGGCAACATAGTTGGACCCTGCTTCTTAAAAAAAAAAAAAAAAAAAAGGCCGGGCGCGGTGGCTCAAGCCTGTAATCCCAGCACTTTGGGAGGCCGAGGCGGGTGGATCACGAGGTCAAGAGATCGAGACCATCCTGGTCAACATGGTGAAACCCCGTCTCTACTAAAAATACAAAAAAAATTAGCTGGGCATCGTGGTGCGTGCCTGTAATCCCAGCTACTCAGGAGGCTGAGGCAGGAGAATTGCCTGAACCCAGGAGGCGGAGGTTGCGGTGAGCCGAGATTGCGCCATTGCACTCCAGCCTGGGTAACATGAGTGAAACTCCGTCTCAAACAAAAAAAAAAAAAAAAAAAGCTGGGCGTGGTGGCTCACACCTGTAATCCAAACACTTTAGAGGCCAAGGTGGGTGGATCACCTGAGGTCAGGAGTTCAAGACCAGCCTGACCAACAGGGTGAAACCCCATATTTAAAAAAAAATTTTTTTAAATAAAAAAGGCTAGGCATGGTGGCTCACACCTATGATCCTAGCACTTTGGGAGGCTGAGGCAGATGGATCACTTGAAGACAGGAATTTGAGACCAGCCTGGCCAACATGGTGAAACCCCGTCTCTATTAAAAATAAATTAGCCAGGAGTGGTGGCATGTGCCATAGTCCCAGCTACTGGGGAGGCTGAGGTAGGAGAATTGCTTGAACCTGGGAAATGGAGGTTGCAGTGAGGTGATTGTGCCACTGCACCCCAGCCTGAGCAACAGAGCAAGACTCTTGTCTCAAGGGAAAAAAAAAAAGTAAAAAAGAAAATAAAATTTTAAAAAAAGAAATCCCATAACTATTTAGCTGTCACTCCCAATGCTCACTCACCTAAGCTGTAAACAATCATTAAGGTATTTTCTGTCTCTACAGATTTGCCTGCTCTGAACATTTCATTTAAATAGAACCATACAATATATAGTCTTTTTTGACTGGCTTCTTTCACTTAGCACAATGATTTTGAGGTTCATCCATGTTTTAATATACATCAGTACATTCTTTTTATAGTATTTTTTTTTTTGAGACACAGTCTTGCTCTGTCACCCAAGCTTGAGAGCAGTGGTGTGGTCTTGGCTCAGATGCAGCCTTCCCCCGGACCAGGTAGCTGGGATTACAGACACGCACCACCACATCCGGCTAATTTTTGTATTTTGAGTAGAGATGGCATTTCACCATGTTAGCCAGGCTGGTCTCAAACTCCTGGCCTCAGGTGATCCACCTGCTTCGGCCTCCCAAAGGGCTAGGATTGCAGGTGTGAGCCACCGCGCTCAGCCTATTGCACATTTTATTTATCCATTCATCAGTTGATGGGCATTTGGGCTGTCCCTACTTTGGGGTTCATTTTTCATGCTGTGATGAATTATGCTGCTACAGATGTTTACATACAAAATTTTATGTGGACATACACTTTCACTTCTCAAGTATGATAACTAAGAATGGAATTGCTGGGTAATAATGTAACTGTTTACAGTAAACTGAAACTGTCAAAGCAACTGTCAAAGTGTTTTCCTTTTCCTTTTTTTTTTTTTTTTTTGTTTCTTTTAAAAGAGATGAGGTCATATCATATTTCCCAGGCTGGTCTCCAACTCCTGGGCTCAAGTAATCCTTCTACCTCAGCCTCCCACAGTGTAGGGATTACAAGCATGCGTCACTACGGCTGGCTAATTTTTACATTTTTTTGTAAAGAAAGCGTTTTGTTATGTTTCCCAAGCTGGTCTTAACCTCCTGGTTCAAGTGATCTTCCTGCCTCAGCCTCCTAAAGTGCTGAGATCATAGGCATAGTCACTGTACCTGGCCAGAATTTCTTAGAGAGCAGATTTCGTGGTAACAAACCCTCTATACTTTTGTTTATTTGGAAATATCTTAATTTGTCCCTCATTTTATAAGGACAGTTTTGTTAGCTATAAATTTTTTTTTTTTTTTTTGAGACGAAGTGTCACACTGTCGCTAGGGCTGAAGTGCAGTGGCGCAATCTCAGCTCACTGTAACCTCTGCCGCCTGGGTTTAAGCAATACTCTTTTGTTTTTGTTTTTTTGTTTTGAGACAGAGATTCACTCGTTGCCCAAGCTGGAGTGCAATGGCGCTATCTCAGCTCACTGCAACCTCCACCTCCAGGGTTCAAGCAATTCTTTTGCCTCAGTCTCTCAAATAGCTGGGATGACCAGCACCCACCGCCACGCCTGGCTAATTTTTGTATTTTTAATAGAGACAGGGTTTCATCATGTTGGTCAGGCTGGGCTGGTCTTGCACTCCTGACCTCAGGTGATCCACCCGCCTCGGCCTCCCAAAGTGCTGGGATTACAGGCGTAAGCCACGACGCCCGGTCTCAAGCAATTCTCTTGCCTCAGCCTCCCCAGTAGCTGGGATTACAGGCACCACTGCATTGGCTTATTTTTGTATTTTTAGTAGAGACGGGGTTTCACCATGTTGGCCAGGCTAGTCTCAAACTCCTGACCTCAGCTGATCCACCTGCCTCGGCCTACCAAAGTGCTGGGATTACAGGGGTGAGCCACCATGCTGATGCCGCCCGGTAAGATATAGAATTCTTGCGTGATAGTTTTTCTTTCAGCATTTTCCATTTTTGTTTTGTTTTTGAGACAGGTTTCTGCTCTGTCACACAGGCTGGAATGTAGTAGCGCAATGAAAACTCCTCGCAACCTCGACCTCCCGAGGCAATCTTCCTACCTCACCCTCCCAAATAGCTGGAACCACAGGCACATACCACTACGTCCAGGTAATTTTATTTTTCTTTGTAGAGACTAGGTCTTGTGATGTTGCCCATGCCCAACTCCTTGGCTCAAGTGATCCTCTGGCCTTGGCCCCCCAAAGTGCTGGATTACAGGTGTGAACCACTGTGCCTAGCCTCTTTCAGCACTTTGTTATCCCACTGCCTTCTAACTTCCACGATTTTTCTTTTTTGTTTTTTTTGTTTGTTTGTTTTTCTTTATTGTAGCTGGTATATAGCTACCGTGATTTTTCTTTTTAGGGCAACAAGATCTTGCGCTGTCACCCAGGCTGGAGTACAGTGGTGCAATCATGGCTCACTGCAGCCTCTACCTCCTAGACTCAAGCAATCCTCTTACCTCAGCCTCCCGAGTAGCTGGAACTACAGGTGTGCACCACTGCACCCAGCTAATTTTCATATTTTTTGGAGAGATGAGGTTTGAATATGTTTTCCAGGCTAGTCTTGAACTCCTGGACTCAAGTGATCTGCCTGCCTCAGCCTCCCAAAGTGCTGGGATGTCATGTGTGAGACACTGCACCCAGCCAAGCCATGCAACCACTTTAAAAAATACTTTGGCCAAGCGTAGTGGCTCATGCCTGTAATTCCAGCACTTTGGGAGGCCAAGGCAGACGGATCACCTGAGGTCAGGAGTTTGAGGCCAGCCTGACCAGCACAGAGAAACCCCGTCTCTACTAAAAATACAAAATTAGCCAGGCATCGTGGCACACGCCTATAATCCCAGCTACTTGGGAGGCTGAAACAGGAGAAGCACTTGAACCCAGGAGGCAGAGGTTGTGGTGAGCTGAGATTGTGCCACTGCAGTCCAGCCTAGGCAACAGAGTGAAACTCCATCTCAAAAAAAAAAAAAAAAAAAAAAAATTATAGGGACTGGCAGGTAGTTAGTCACTTGAAGGTTGTCACCTCAAAGGAAAAACAACCCCATTTCAATCAAACGTATTGTTTGAGTCCAGGAATTCGAGGCCAGCCTAAGCAACATGGCGAAACCCCATCTCTACTAAAAAAAAAAGTACAAAAACTAGCCAGGCATGGTGGCACATGCCTGAAGTCCCAGCTACTAGGGAGACTGAGGTGGGAAGACGGCTTGAGCCTGGAAGGTGGAGGTTGCAGTAAGCTGAGATTGCACACTGCACTCCAGTCTGACCAACAGAGTCAGAGCCTGTCTCAGGAAAGAAAAGGAAGAAAGAAAAAGAAAGAAAGAGAGGAAGGGAGGGAGGAAAGGGAATCAAAGACAGGAATATCTAGCATTGACCGAAGGTAGCTATGCTGGATAGACCACCAACAGACACGCTGGAAGTGGTGTGGTACTGGTGAAAAGCGCTACAATACAAAGACAGATCTAATTTCCAGTACTACTACTTAATAACTGTGCAACTTGGGTGTTACTTACTGCATCTCAATTTTTTTTTCTTTCTTTTTTTTTTTTTAATTTTTATTTATTTTTTAAAGATGGGGTTTCACCATGATGGCCAGGCTGGTCTTGAACTCCTGACCTCAGGCGATCCACCCACCTCAGCCTTCCCAAAGTGCCAGGATTACAGGCGTGAGCCACTGCGCCAGGCTTTTTTTCTTTTCTTTCTTTTTTTTTTTTTTTTGAGACAGTCTCACTCTGTCACCCAGGCTGGAGTGCAGTGGCGCAATCTCGGCTCAGCTCGGCTTACTGCAACCTCTGCCCCACCAGGGTTCAAGTGATTCTCTTGCTTCAGCCTCCTGAGTAACTGGGATTAGAGGTGCCTGCCACCACGCCCGGCTAATTTTTTTTTTTTTTTTTTTTGTAGAGACAGGGTTTCACCATCTCAGCCAGGCTGGTTTTGAATTCCTGACCTCGTGATTCACCCACCTCTGCCTCCCAAAGTGCTGGGATTATAGGTGTAAGCCACCTCGTCCAGTGTATCTCAATTTTCATACCCTTACCCAGACTATCTCAGAGTCACAATGAAGACTGAATGAGAATATATACTCAAGTACTTTGTATTTTGTAAACAGTAAAATGCAGCCGGGTGCAGTGTCTACTGGACAATTGGATCAGTTCACAATGGGACCATAATAAGGCTGCTCATATTCTGGTAGCATCTTCACTGGACTGTGCTGAACAGTAATCACTCTAGGAAACAAAGCTAAATGTATAAACTGGGTGGTGGCTGGGCATGGTGGCTCACACCTGTAATCCAAGCACTTTGGAGGCCAAGGCGGGCGGATCACCTGAGGTCGCGAGTTCAAGACCAGCCTGACCAACATGGTGAAATCCCGTCTTAAAAAAAAAAAAAAAAAAGGGCCGGGCGCGGTGGCTCACGCCTGTAATCCCAGCACTTTGGAAGGCCGAGGCGGGTGGATCACGAGGTCAAGAGATGGAGGCCATCCTGGTCAACATGGTGAAACCCCGTCTCTACTAAAAATACAAAAAATTAGCTGGGCATGGTGGTGCGTGCCTGTAATCCCAGCTACTCAGGAGGCTGAGACAGGAGAATTGCCTGAACCCAGGAGGCGGAGGTTGCGGTGAGCCGAGATCGCACCATTGCACTCCAGCCTGGGTAACATGAGTGAAACTCCGTCTCAAAAAAAAAAAAAAAAAAAAACAAAGAAAGAAAAAGAAAAAGAAAAAAAAAATAAACTAGATGGTTTAGCTAAAGGCCACCTGGAGAAAACTATCTCCTGTACATATGATTATATATATAAATCCTCTAATTTCCTAATCCCAAGATATATATATATAATATATATAAAATATATATATATATATAAGTCCTGGTTCTTCTAGTTTGCTAATTCTGATTCTCTCTTAGGATCTGCTAGTCCTTTGGCCCTTGAGTGTATATGTAAATACAATGCTGAGATCTATGGAAGGGAGGTAAGAGGTGGAAGGGAGACACAAGAGAAGACTAGGATAACTATAGTCCAAAGAGTTTCTCCAAAAGAAATTTTCCAACTATCTCTTTTGAAATAGAAGCAGCTGGCTCTTATCTTCCTAGGAATACTTTACTGCCACTACCACTAGGTACCACAAGGGACTAAAACAAAATACTTAAAGTAGGAAAATGAAAGAGCTCAATTTCCATTTAAGCCAACCCAAAAATATTCACTGACTAGCTCCTAAGCACTTGCGTTGTGTGTGTTTGTGTGTGTGTGTTGGATAGATAACCAAATGGTTACCTCCAAACTACCTCAAATAGGTACTGTGTAAGGGTTTCTGCCTTCAGGAAGCTTTACAACTTAGTTTAGTCTCACAGCACTAAGAATGCAAAAGATAATGAATGTAACTATACAATGAGTTCAGAGGGTGGAAGTGAGAATTCTCTTTACTGAGTGAGTTAGCTCTGAAATTGTCTTCGAAGGCTAGATGGTTAATATTTCTGAAGGTAATGGCAATGGGGAGGGTGAGCAGCTTACCAGGACCAAAGATCAGATGAGAAAGCCCAAAGTCAGTTTCGGGCACAAGACCAGTTTGGTTAAAGAGGCATAAAAAAGAAGGTCTCCATCGCAAAATGCCTCTGAGGTAGAATAGCAAAACTGCTGGCTACCTGGCCTCGATTCTGCAGTATGCTCCACCCCCAACTCCAGTCTTCAGACAAACAGGGTTCTGCATTCAGCTGAATTACACAAATCCCTCTGATCAGCTCTTCATTTTAGCTCTTAGTAATACAAGAAAGGGCCTTTCCTAACAGCCCTTCTGACAAATTGGAAACAGGATTTCTCTAACCTGTATGTATTCATCAAAAAAGGAGTTAGAATTGGGAGGCCATCTTCTAAGGCCTCATGTGAGAAAGGCCCAGCGCGAAATGAGAGAAAAGCCAGGATGAGAGGCCAAAGAATCCTCTCCATCTCCAGAAGACATGACATGAACAAACATCCAATTGTTGTCCCCCAAACTCTATCAACTCGTTCCAACATGATGTAGTGAAATGAGCACTGATTTGGAAGTCAGGTGAACTGAGTTCCAAACCCAACTGTATAACCGTGGGCAAATTACCCACTATCTTTGAGTCTCACTTCTGCCTCTCTAAAATGGGGATATTTCTCATGGTGCAAGTCTTCAGATAATAATAAACTTTATAGGGCCCTGTAGGATTAATGAGGTAATGTGAAAGCATCTAGGGCTTAAATGTTCAATCAGTGGTATTCCCTTTTTCTTCTCCCCTCCTGCAGTGAAAGCCCTAAATTCCTTGTAAGGGAAATTTTCAGGAAGTTAGGGTCAAAGAGAAAAACCATATTTTCTTGCTTTCTATTAAAGAGTTGGTTTTTCCTTTTCCTTGCAATACTCAGTTCTTTCTCTTAATCTTTATCCTTCCATTCTGTCTTCATTCCCTTAAAAGCTACACTTTAAGAACCAATGACCAGAAGTTTAAAAAAGGGCCTATTTCCCCCTTTACTTCACTTCAAAGGGGGCAATTCTAATCATGACTCATTAGAAAATTATAGCCTGTTGGGTGATTTAAATGCTGGTGACTGTTCCAGATGCATTGGCTCATGCCTGTAATCCTAGCACTTTGGGAGGCTGAGGCAGAATCGCCTGAGGTCAGGAGTTGGAGACCAGCCTGGCCAACATGGTGAAACCTGTCTCTACTAAAAATACAAAAATTAGCCAGGTGTGGTGGCGGGTGCCTGTAATCCAAGTTACTCAGGAGGCTGAGGCAGGAAAACCACTTGATCCTAGGGGGCAAAGGCTGCAGTGAGTGGAGATCGCATCATTGCACTCCAGCCTGGGAAACAGAGCAAAAACTCAAAAAACTAACACCTAGAGGGAACATGGATTTCTTCCAAGCATGTCTGTAAAAAATTCCTAAAAAAAAAAAAAAAAAAAAAAAAAAAAAAAGCATCTCCTCCATAAACCTGTTCCTTATATATTTCTCTTAATTCATGGTCCACAACTCCTCATCTGGAATTCTGAAATCAAACGAGCTCTGAAGGCCACGTGTGATGGCTCACACCTGTAATCCTAGCACCTTACCAGGCCGAGGCAGGAGGATTGCCTGAGGCCAGGAGTTTGCAACCAGACTAGGCAACAAAGCAAGACCCATCTCTACAAAAGGAAATTTAAAAAGAAAAATAAGCTCTGAAAATAGGAAAGTTTTTTTTAGTAAATATGGTCTCAGAACACATTTAGCAGCAAAACCTGAACTAACCTCAAACGAGATTATCTATAGTCTTTACTCCACTCAATTATTTTCAACTGGGTATTTTTTGCTACAGAAATATTCATATTCTGAATTCTGTACCTAGTGTATTTTAGTTTTAATTTTATAAAAAAATAAAAAGAAATATTCATAATATTTGACTATACAGGGTTCTATCCCAGACCTCACTGGAGGTATTATACAAGTTATACGCGCCATAATGCCTTTCTAAAATTCAAAAAATTAGGATTCTGAAATATCTGGCATAATTTCTTAAAAGGCATGCACTCTCGCCGGGCACTGTAGCTCATACCTGTAATCCCAGCACTTTGGGAGGCCGAGGTGGGTGGATCACCTGAGATTGGGAGTTTGAGACGAGCCTGACCAACATGGAGAAACCCTGTCTCTACTAAAAATACAAAATTAGCTGTGCGTGGTGGTGCATGCCTGTAATCCCAGCTACTTGGGTGGCTGAGGATGGAGAATTGCTTGATTAAACCCGGAGGGCGGAGGCTGTGGTGAGCTGAGATCACATCATTGCACTCTAGCTTGGGCAACGAGAGTGAAACTCCGTCTAAAAAAAAAAAAGGCATGCACTCTCAATGGGGACAATATCGCAACCAAAGGGGCAAAATAGGTTTGTCAGGGAGAGAGAGAAAAAGTTAGATATTAAAATGGTAAGTAGCCCTCCAAAGCTCAACCTTACCCAACAAAATATTACTATTACACGAGCAGGAGTAACAGTGACTTCATGAAAGGCAGACAAAATATATGCAGAATCTATGCTACAAAATTATGGTGACCACATGGCTATGACTGGGGAACTTTCTCCTGATTGACTGCTGGATCTTGATATGGCAAGAGATGGCCTGTGCATGCCTGTTGGCTGCCATATGAATGTTATGTTTCACCTTCAGAGGCCGAGGCAGGTGGATCATGAGGTCAAGAGATCAAGACCATTCTGGCCAACATGGTGAAACCCCTTCTCTACTAAAAATACAAAAATTAGCTGGGTGTGGTGGCGGATGACTATAATCCCAGCTACTCAGAGGTTGAGGCAGGAGAATCACTTAAACCTGGGAGGCAGAAGTTGCGGTAAGCAGAGATCACACCACTACACTCCAGCCTGGGCGACTCCTCTCCCAAAAAAAAAAAAAAAGAGAGAGAGACTAGGTTTTGCTAAATTGCACATGCCAGTCTCAAACTGCTGAGCTCAAGTGATCCTCCCACTTCAGCCTCCCAAAGTGCAACCATCAGCCACTGTGCCTGGCCTCTCCTCTCCCATTTCTTAGCTTACTTCAATTCACTTCCATGCCATCAAAACTGTCTTTGTAAAGGCCACTTATCAAGTACATGATGCTAAATTCAGACATTTTCAGTCCTTTTCTTTGCTTGTTTTCTTGCTAGCACTCAATCCTGACAACCATTAATTTTTGATATACTTTCTTGTGGCTTTTGTTTTTTTTTCCTTGGAGACGGAGTTTCGCTCTTGTTGCCCAGGCTGGAGTGCAATGGCACAATCTCGGCTCACCGCAACCTCCGCCTCCTGGGTTCAGGCAATTCTCCTGCCTCAGCCTCCTGAGTAGCTGGGATTACAGGCATGCGCCACCATGCCCAGCTAATTTTTTGTATTTTTAGTAGAGATGGGGATTCACCATGTTGACCAGGATGGTCTCGATTTCTTGACCTCGTGATCCACCCGCCTCGGCCTCCCAAAGTGTTGGGATTACAGGCGTGAGCCACCGCGCCCAGCCCTTCTTCTGGCTTTTTGAGATAAACTGTCGCCCAGGCTGGAGTACAGTGGCTCACTGCAACCTCTGCCTCCCAAGTTCAAGTGATTCTCCTGACTCAGCCTCCTGAGTAGCTGGGATTACAGGCATGCACCACCACGCCCAGCTAATTTTTTTTTTTTTTTGAGTCAGTCTTGCTCTGTCGCCCAGGCTGTATTACAGTGGTACAATCTCGGCTTACGGTGTCCTCTGCCACTTGGGGTTCAAACAATTTCCCTGCCTCAACCACCTGAGCAGCTGGAACTATAGGCGTGCACTACCACGCCCAGCTAATTTTTTTGTATTTTAGTAGAGATGGGGTTTCACCATGTTGGCCAAGATAGTCTCGAGCTCCTGACTTCAGGTGATCCAACCATCTCAGCCTCCCAAAGTGCCACCGTGCCCAGTCTCTCTTGGCTTTGCAGACACCAAGCACTCCTTGTTTTCTTCTTCCAGTTCTGATTGATGTTTCCTTTCTTCCTGCGCATCACAGCTGATCTATCTTAGGGTTCTCTTTTTACCCCAGCTTTCGTAACATTTTTCCTGAGTGCTATGAATGATTCCATAGTTTTTTAGTTGCCATGTATAGAGATAAACAGATAGATGATCAAACCTCTATCTCCATTCCCAGGCCTCATTCTTGACTTCCATATTCAACTGATTTTTGGACAGCTTTCCTTGAAGGTCAGAGAATCCTCAAAATGCACAAACTTAAATTTATCACAATTAACAGCATCACTATCCATTCTGCTCTCAAGGTAACAGGCATAGGAGTCATGCTTCATTTTTTTCCCCTTGGCTTCAGCCACCAGATGAAATCAATAACCAAGTCTGATGATTCAAATTCCTAACTCTCTTATTTCCTACTATTACCATCTCAGCTGCTGCCATCATCTCTTGCCAGGACTACCACTTTAAAGAACTCCCAGTTACAGCCAGGAGGCCAGGAGCAGTGGTTCACGCCTTTAATCACTTTGGGAGGCCAAGAGGGGCAGATCACTTGAGGTCAGAGTTCCAGACCAGCCTGTCCAATATGCTGAAACCCCATCTCTACTAAAAATACAAAAATTAGCTGGGCGTGGCACCACACACCTGTAATCTCAGCTACTCAGGAGGCTGAGGCAGGAGAATCGCTCAAACGCTTGAACCCCAGGAGGCAGAGGCTGTAGTGAGCAAGCTGAGATCGCACCACTGCACTCCAGCCAGGGTGACACAGCAAGACTACATCTCAAAAAAAAAAAAAAAGAAAAAAGAAAAAGAAAAAAGGAACTCCAGCCAGGTGTGGTGGCTGATTCCCATAATCCCAACACTTTGGGAGGCCAAGGAGGGAGGATTTCCTGAGGTCACGAGTTCGAGACCAGACTGGCCAACATGGCGAAACCACGTGACTACCAAAGATACAAAAAAATTAACCGGGCCTGGTGGCAGGTGCCTGCAATCCCAGCTATTTGGGAGGCTGAGGCAGGAGGATTGCTTGAATCCGGGAGGCAGAAGTGCAGGGAGCCTAGATTGCGTCACTACAATCCAGGCTGGGCGACAGAGCAAGACTGTCACACATACACACAGACACTCTTAGTAAGGAATCTTATTGCACTTTAATACATTCTCACCACAGCAATACAAGTTTTAAAAAATTATATACATAGATCATGTGACTTCTGAGATCACTGTCCTCAGGATAAAGCCCAAATATCATTCCTCCAGGCTACCGGCCCATCCAGCTCATCAATCTTTTGCTTCTGAAATACTAATTCCCCTCTCCTACCCCACAATGAGCACTCCTATCCACAGGTTTAAAGGCACTCTCTGATCCCCCTAGGCTGGGATGAATTCCCTTAGTATATGCATCCATAGCGCTCTGGATTGCTCCATCCAAAATAGATCATTTCATACTAGCCTCCGAATTAGGGGACACAATTTTAAGCATTTGGAGGTGAAAAAAAAAAGTAGAGGATACAAGATCAACTGGAGTGTGGCAAGAAAAACACATACACAGAAGCCTTACTAATATTTAATATACCTACTAACCTATTAATATTGACAATTTTTGGCAGGGCGCAGTGGCTCTCGCCTATAATCCCAGCACTTTGGGAGGCCGAGACAGGCAGATCACCTGAGCCCAGGAGTTTGAGACCAGCCTGCCCAACATGGTAAAACCTCACCTCTACTAAAAATACAAAAATTAGCCAGGCATGGTGGCGGATGCCTGTAATTCCAGCGACCTGGGAGTCTGAGGCACACGAATCACTTGAACCCGGGTGGCAGAGGTTGCAGTGAGCCAAGGTTGTGCCACTGAATTCCAGCCTGGGCGACAGAGCAAGACTCCATAGCAGAAAGAAAAAAAAAATTTCATTTGTTGGTCAGATGGCCAAGTTTTTCTGAAGACTGAGCATTATAACAAGCAGGTGATACTAGTTCATTACTATTTACTGTCTCACACTGTAGTCTATGTCACTAGTTAAGTGGACTTGTGGCTTACAGTCTCATCAAGAAATGTAATAGAAGATAATGCTAAATATGCAAGCACAAGTGAAACAAGGAAAATACAGGGCTAATGCTTCTAGAAATATGAGCTCTTAAGTACCAGAATTTCACCTGCCACATTACAATAAACAAAAAATACATATAATAACCAGCTAATCAGAACTAAGTCAGCCAAAAATTTCAATTATCTGAATTTAAAATATGGTGGCTCATGCCTGTAATCCCAACACTCTGGGAGACTAAGGCGGGAGAATTGCTTGAGCCCAGGAATTCAAGGCCAGTCTGGGCAACATGTCAAGACCCCATCTCTATAAAAAAATACAAAAATCGTGCTCAATTCGGCAGCACCTATACTAAAATTGGAATGATAAAGAGAAGATTAGCATGGCCCCTGCGCAAGGATGACATGCAAATTCGTGAAGCGTTCCATATTTTTAAAAAATATACAAAAATTATCCTGTAGGTAAGCATGTTCCTGTGGCAAAAAAAAAAAAAAAAAAAAAAAAAAATAGTTTTTTTGGACATGATGGCACATGCTTGCGGTCCCAGCTATTCAGGAGCCTGAGGCAGGAGGATCACCTGAGCCCAGGAGTTCAAGCCTGCAATGAGCCATAATTGTGCCATTGTACTTCAGCCTGGCAGCAGAGTGAAACCCTGCCTCAAAAATTTATATTTATTTAAGAAATTAAAAATAGATAAATAAAATATGGATTTATAATATTTTGTGAACCTTACTCCAAATGTATATTATGCTCTAAATTAATACCTACTAAACATATAAAGTTATTATTATCAGCATGACATTTAAAAATGTTTGTCTTCAGGCTGGATGCGGTGGCTCATGCCTGAGCACCACTGCACTCCAGCCTGGCGATAGAGCGAGACTGTGTCTCCAAAAGAAAAAAAAGTTTGTCTTCATACCCCCCCTTTTTTTTTTCACCCCGCCCCACCTTTTTTTTTTTTTTTGGTCTTCATCCCTTTAAAATGTTTTTTAAGTTGGGTGTGGTGGCTCATGCCTGAGTGAGGCTCAAGATTTTAAAGGCTCAAGACTTCCTTTAAAAAATAAATTGGCCAGGCACGGTGGATCACTCCTGTAATCCCAGCGCTTTGGGAGGCAGAGGCGAGCAGATCATTTGAAGTTAGGAGTTATGAGACCAGCCTGGCCAACATGGTGAAACCCCATATCTACTAAAAATACAAAAAAATTTGCCAGGTGTGGTGGTAGATGCCTGTAATTCCAGCTGCCTTAGGAGGGTGAGGTAGGAGAACTGCTTGAACCCAGGAGGTAGAGGTTGCAGTGAGCTGAGATCGCAATACCCCGTCTCAAAAAAATAAATAAATAATACATTTTAAAAAATTAAATAACATTAAAAAACATAATTTGGTAAATTACATAGACTACATAATATTTCATAAGATACACAGAGGGCTGGGCGCGGTGGCTCAAGCCTGTAATCCCAGCACTTTGGGAGGCCGAGGCGGGTGGATCACGAGGTCAAGAGATCGAGACCATCCTGGTCAACACGGTGAAACCCCGTCTCTACTAAAAATACAAAACATTAGCTGGGCATGGTGGTGCGTGCCTGTAATCCCAGCTACTCAGGAGGCTGAGGCAGGAGAATTGCCTGAACCCAGGAGGCGGAGGTTGTGGTGAGCCGAGATTGCGCCATTGCACTCCAGCCTGGGTAACATGAGTGAAACTCCATCTCAAAAAAAAAAAAAAAAAAAGATACACAGAATATTAATTGATATAACATTTGCAAATAAAACAGATAATTCTCAGACTATAATTGGTCTCAAATATCTTTTGCTAATGTTTTCAGATTTTGAAAGTTAACTTGTAACTTCTACAAAGCAGTAAGTATTATTTAAAAAAACAGATTTCCAGCTTCAAGAGGGAGAGGAATTGTAGAAAGGATGGGAAATCATGCAAATAAGACAACACTAGAACCACATTCTGCATGGCAGCAACAATTGGCTAGAGCTCAGTAGACAGGAAATAGGGCTGTCCCGTTCATCTGCCAGTCTCCCTTTGGTTTATTTCATTCAATTATCCACTAGAATGTAAAATCTGGAACTTCACCAGAAAGAGGTTTTGTCTGTTTTGTTCACCACTGTATTTCCAGGGTCTAGAAAAGTCCCCAGCACATAGCAAGCACTCAATAATCACTTGCTGAAAATAATTGCTGTCTGCCTGGTCCTAAAAATATGGGTTTCTAACAAGTATTCACAATGTTTCTGTCCTCTCCTCAATGACAAAGACTCGTTAATTTAACTTTATATTTAATATAGGGCTTGGCTGGGTATGGTGGCTCATACCAGTAATGCCAGCACTTTGGGAGGCCAAGGCAGGTGGATCACCTGAGATCAGGAGTTCAACATGGTGAAACCCCCTTCTCTACTAAAAATACAAAAGTTAGCCAGGCATGGTGGCGGATGCTTGTAACCCCAGCTACTAGGGAGCCTGAGGCAGAAGAATCACTTGAACCCAGGAAGCAGAGATTGCAGTGAGCTGAGACAGCACAACACTCCAGCCTGGGTGACAGCAAGACTCCGTCTCAAAATATGCATGTATGTATGTATGTGTATATATATATATATATAGCTTGACACATAGAAAGTACTTTGTTTACTAAGTAACTAACAGCTATTAATTATCACTTACTGAGTACTTACTATGTGCTAAGCACCGAGCTAAAATGCTTTACAGGCATTACCTCATTTAATTCCTGTAACAATCCTATTATCTCTATTTTATTTTATTTCATTTTTATTTTTATTTTTTAGAGACAAGGTCTTGCTCTGTCACCTAGGCTAGAGTATGACAGTGAGATCATAGCTCACGGCAACCTCAAGCTCCTAGACTCAAGTGATCCTTCTGCCTCAGCCCCTAATATAGCTGGGACTGTAGGCACATGCCACCACACCCAGTTTTTTTTTTTTTTGTAGAGATGGGGGTTTTGCCATGTTTCCCTGACTGATCTGAAACTCCTTGCCTCAAGTGATCCTCCTTCCTGAGCCTCCCAAAGTGCTAGCAATACAAGTGTGAGCCACTGCACCTAACCTATACCTATTTTAAAGATAAGGAAATGAGGCTATGTAAAACAAGCAATTGGTCAAAAAACTAGTAACATGGAATGAAATAACTGTAATACAAAAAAGGATGTGAAAAGGGCTATATGGGCCTGGGCGCAGTGGCTCATGTCTGTAATTCCAGCACTTTAGGAGGCTGAGGCAGGTAGATCACAAGGTCAGTAGTTCGAGACCAGTCTGGTCAAAGGATGAAACCCCATCTCTACTAAAAAAAAAAAAAAAATTAGCCAGGCATGATAGCAAATGCCTGTAATCCCAGTTACTCAGGAGGTTGAGGCAGAAGAATTGCTTGAACCCGGGGGAGGGGTTGGAGTGAGCTGAGAAGATTGCGCCACTGCACTCCAGCCTGGGAAACAGAGCGAGACTCTGTCTTTGGGGGCAGGGGGAGAAAAGGGCTATATGGAAGTTATGAACAGTCCAGGCACAGTGGCTCATGCCTGTAATCCCAGCACTTTGGGAGGCTGCAGAGGGCAAACTGCTTGAGGTCAGGAGTAAGACCAGCCTGGTCAACATGGTGAAACCCCGTCTCTACTAAAATACAAAAATTAGCTGGGTGTGGTGGCACGCAGTTGTAGTCCCAGTAACTTGGGAGGCTGAGGCAGGAGAATGGGTTGAAGCTGGGAGGTGGAGGGTGCAGTGAGCCAAGATCACACCACTGCACTCCTGCCTGAGAGGGAGACTCCGTCTCCAAAAAAAAAAAAAAAAAAAAAAGGGGTGCTGCACACTGTGGCTCACGTCTGTAAACCCAGCACTTTAGCAGACCAAGGCAGGTGGATCACTAGGTCAGGAGTTCAAGACCAGCCTGGCCAACATGATGAAACCCCGTCTCTACTAAAAATACAAAAAATTAGTTGGGCGTGGTTCAGGCACCTGTAATCCCAGATACTCGGGAGGCTGTGGCAGAGAATCACTTGAACCTGGGAAGCAGAGGTTGCAGTGAGTAGAGATCGTGCCCCACTGTACTCCAGCCTGGGCAACAGAGTGAGATGTCTCAAGAAAAAAAAAAAAAAAAAAAAAAAAGGTCGGAAGGAGAGTTCATTTCCAAATTGGAAGGCGTAAGGTATTTCGGAAAGGTTCATGAACGAGGCAGCATTTAAATTAGATCTTGAAAAACAGGTGAGATTTTCATAGGAAAGGATGGGTGGGGAAGAGATTGCTATAGCTACTTTCTCCACCAGGAATGCTTAAGCACAAACAGCCCATTTTTTTATTAGAACCATACTGAGTAAGTGTCTCTTCCATGTATCAGCTATGAATTTGCTCAAGTTACTAAAACCTCTCCATCCTTTGGTTTTCTCAACAAAAACATGGGAATCTGAGAATTAAATGAATACATAAAGTACAGGCATATCTCGTTTTTTTTGTGATTTACAGATATCGTGTGTTTTTTGTTTAGATTGAGACAGGGTCTCACTATGTTGCCCAGGCTGGTCTCAAACTGCTGAGCTCCAAAGTTTTGCCTGCCTTAGCCTCCCAAAGTGCTTGGATTACAGGCATGAGCCACCACACCCAGCCAATCTGTATTTTTAAAAAAAAAAAAAAAACAAATTAAAGGTTTGTGACAATCCCATGTTAGGCAAGTCTATTGGTGCCATTTTTCTAGCAGCATGTGTTCACTTTGTGTCTGTGCCACATTTTGGGAATACTTGTAATATTTCAAACTTTTGCTTACAATTGTTTTATCAGTTATGGTGATATGTGATCAGTGATATTTGATCACAAATCAAATTGCAACTGTTTTGGGATGCCACGAACCATGGTCATATAAGATGGAGAACTCAACGATAAATATTGTGTATGTTCTGACTGTTCCGCCAACCAGCCATTCCCCAGTCTCTCTCCCTCCCTATTCCTTGAGATACAACAATATTGAAACAAGGCTAATTAATAACCCTACAATGGCCTCTATGTGTTCAAGTGAAAAAAAGCAGTTAGATGACTCTCACTAAATTAACAGCTAGAAATGATTAAGCTTAGTGAGGAAGGTTGAAAGCCAAGATATGCTTAGTGAGGATATGTTGAAAGCCAAGATATGCTGAAAACTAAGCCTGTTGCACCAGTTAGCAAAGCTGTGAATGCAAAGGAAAGGTTACTGAAGGAAATTAAAAGTGCTATTCCAGTGAACACACAAATGTTTAAAAAAAAAAAAGCAAAACAGCATTATTGCCAATATGGAGAAAGTTCTAGTGGTTTAGACAGAAGAGCAAATCAGTCACAATATTCCCTTAAACACAAGCCTAATCCAGAGCCAGGCTCTCTCTTTTTTAATTCTGTGAATGCTGAGAGAGATGAGGAAGATACAGAAGTGTGAAGCTAACAGAGACTGGTTCATAAAGTTTAAGGAAAGGAGCCATCACTGTGGAGGCCAAGCTCAGTGACTCATGCTTGTAATCCCAATGATTTGGAAGGCCGATGAAGGAGGATCACTTGAGAACAGGACTTGAAGACCACATTGTCTCACAAAAAGTAAAAATTTGCTGAGTGTGGTAGCACACAACCAGTAGTCCCCAGCTACTGAGGAGGCTGACATGGGAGGATCACTTGAGCCCAGGAATTAGAGGTTGCAGTGTGTTATCTTGCCACTGCACCCCAGCCTGGGACACAGAGCAAGATCTTGTCTTTAAAAAAAGTAGGAGCCACCAGGCGCGGTGGCTCACGCCTGTAATCCCAGCACTTTGGGAGGCTGAGGTGGGTGGATCACGAGGTCAGGAGTTCCAGATCAGCCTGGCCAACATGATGAAACCCTATCTCTTAAAAAAAAAAAAAAAAAAAAAAGTAGGAGCCAAGCACAGTGGCTCACACCTGTAATCCCAGCACTTTAGGAGCTGAGGTGGACAGATCACCTGAGTTCGGGAGTACGAGACCAGCCTGACCAACATACAGAAATCCCATCTCTTCAAAAAATACAGAAATAGCTGGGCGTGGTAGTGTATGCCCGTAATTCCAGCTACTTGGGAGGCTGAGGCAGGAGAATTGTTGAACCTGGCAGGCAGAGGTTGCAGTGAGCTGAGATCATGCCACTGCACTCCAGCCTGGGCAAAAAGATCAAAACCCCATCTCAAAAAAAAAAAAAAAAGTGGGGCCAGGCGTGGTGACTCACGCCTGTAATCCCAACACTTTGGGAGGCCAAGGTGGGTGGACCACGAGGTCAGGAGATAGAGAGCATCCTGGCCATACTGAAATCCCATCTCTACTAAAATACAAAAAATTAACTGGGTATGGTGGTGCACACCTGTAGTTCTAGCTACTCAGGAGGCTGAGGCAGGAGAATCACTTGAACCTGGGAGACAGAGGTTGCAGTGAACCAGGATTGCGCCACTGCACTCCAGCCTGGTGACAGAGTGAGACTCTATCTCAAAAAAAAAAAAAAAAAAGTGAGGCTGGGTGCAGTGGCTCACGCCTGTAATCCCAACAATTTGGGAGGCTGAGGTGGGCAGATCACTTGAGGTCAGGAGTTTGAGACCAGCCTGGCCAACATGGCAAACCCTGTCTCTACTAAAAATACAAAAATTAGCTGGGCATGGTGGTAAATGCCTGTAATCCCAGCTACTCAGGAGGCTGAGGCATGAGAATCACTTGAAACCAGAGATGGAGGTTGCAGTAATGTGAGATCATGCCTCTGCACTCCAGTCTGGGTAACAGAGTTCAAAAAAAGGGCAAGATGAAGCAGCATGTGCTGATTTAGAAGCTAAAGCAAGTTATCCAAAATATCTAGCTAAGCTCATTGATGAAGGTGGCTACATTGGCCAACAGATTTTCAATGTAGAAGAAACAGCCTTCTATTAGAGGAAGATGTCATCTAGGGCTTTCATAGCTATAGAGAAGTCAACGCCTGGCTTCAAAGCTTCAAATGACAGGCTCACTCTCTTGTTACAGGATAACACAGCTGGTGACTTTAAGTTGAAGCCATTGTTCAATTACCATTCTGAAACTCTCAGGAGTTTAAAACTTATGCTGAATTTACTGTGTTTATGCTTTATAAATGGAACAACAAAGCCTGGATCACAGCACATCTGTTTACAGCTTGATTTACTAAAAAAAAATATATAATATATATATATTTATTTTATTATATATTAAAATATTTTTATATATTATTATATATATTATATATATTTTTTTTTTCTTTTTCTTTTTTTTTTTTTTCTTTTGAGATGGAATTTTACTCTTGTTGCCCAGGCTGGAGTGCAGTGGCACAATCTCAGCTCACTGCAACCTCTGCCTCCCAGATTCAAGTGATTCTCCTGTCTCAGCCTCCTGAGTAGCTGGGATTACAGGCACCTGCCATCATGCCTAGCTAATTTTTTTTTTGTATTTTTAGTAGAGACGGGGTTTCACCATGTTGGGCAGGCTGGTCTCAAACTCCTGACCTCAGGAGATCCGCTTGTCTCAGCCTCCCAAAGTGCTGGGATTACAGGTGTGAGCCACCACACCCAGCCAATTTACTGAATATTTTAAGCCCACAGTTGAACCTTACTGCTCAGAAAGTTCTCTTCAAAATACTACTGCTCAATGACCATACACCTGTTCATCCAAGAGCTCTGATGGAGGTACAATAGGATTAATATTTTCTTTTTTCTTTTTTTTTTTTTTTTTTGAGATGAAGTCTCAGTTTGTCCTCCAGGCTAAAGTTACAGTGTTGTAATCTTGGCTCATTGCAACCTCTGCCTCTAAAGTTCAAGTGATTCTCCTGCCTCAGCCTCCAGGGTGGCTGCAATTACAGGCGCACACCACCATGGCCAGCTAATTTTTTTATACTTTTAGTAGAGTCAGGGTTTCATCATGTTGGTCAGGCTGTTCTCGAACTCCTGACCTCCAGTGGTCCGCCCACCTTGGCCTCCCAAAGTGCTGGGATTACAGGCATGAGCTATCACACTCCGCCTAATGTTGTTTTCCTGCCTGTTAACACAACCACCATTCTGTAGCCATACAGAATCCATCATTCTGTATGAATTAAGGAGTGATTTCAACTTTCAGGTCTTGTAAGAATGTTCACAATTCATGAGAGGTCAAAATATCATCATAAACTAGAGTATGCAAGAAGCTGACACCAACTCTCATGGATGACTTTAAGAGGCTCAAGATTTCAATGGAGGAAGTCACTGCAGATGGGGTGGAAACAGCAAGATAACTAGAAGTGGAGCCTGAAAATGTGACTGAATTGCTGCAATCTCACAATCAAACTTAATGGATGAGCAGCTATTCTTAAGGGAGAGCAAACAAAAGTGGTTCTTGAGATGGATTCTACTCCTTGTGAAAATGCTATTAACACTGTGGAAATGACAATAGGCCAGGCAAGGTGGCTCACACCTGTAATCCCAACACTTTGGGAGGCCAAGGCAGGAAGATTGCTTGAGCCCAGTTCAAGACCAGCCGAGGCAACATCCTTTAAAAGCAATTTTTAGGGCCGGGCGCAGTGGCTCAAGCCTGTAATCCCAGCACTTTGGGAGGTCGAGGCGGGTGGATCACGAGGTCAAGAGATCGAGACCATCCTGGTCAACAAGGTGAAACCCCGTCTCTACTAAAAATACAAAAATTAGCTGGGCATGATGGTGCATGCCTGTAGTCCCAGCTACTCGGGAGGCTGAGGCCGGAGAATTGCTTGAACCCAGGGGGTGGAGGTTGCAGTGAGCCGAGATCGCGCCATTGCACTCCAGCCTGGGCAACAACAGCAAAACTCCATCTCAAAAAAAAAATAAATAAATAAAAATAAATAAATAAATAAAAGCAATTTTTAAAATTAGCTGTGCATGGTGGTGCATGCCTGTTGTCCCAGCTACTTGGAAGGCTGAGGTAGGTAGCTGAATTGCTTGAGCCTGGGAATTCAAAGTTATAGTGAGCTGTTGATCACACCACTGAATTCCAGCCTGTGTGACAGAGTGAGACCCTGTCTAAATAAATAAATAAATGACAACAAAGGATTTGGGGTTGTTTTTGTTTTTTTGGTTTTTTTTTGAGACAAAGTCTTGCTCTGTTGCCCAGGCTGGTGTGTGTTAGTGCTTTCAAGGCTCACTGCATCCTCAACCTCCCAGGTTCAAGCGATCCTCCCACCTCAATTTCCTGAGTAGCTGGGACTACAGTAACTCACCACTCCACCCAGCTAATTCATAAAAATTTTTTAGGCTGGGCGCAGTGGCTCACGCCTATAATCCCAACACTTTGGGAGGCTGAGGCAAGCGGATCACGAGGTCAGGAGTTCAAGACTAGCCTGGCCAACATGGTGAAACCCATCTCTACTAAAAATACAAAAATTAGCTGGGCATGGTGGGGGTGCCTGTAATCCCAGCTCCTCGGGAGGCTGAAGCAGGAGAATTGTTTGAACCTGGGAGGCAGAGTTTGCAGTGAGCTGACACTGCACCATTGTACTCCAGCCTGGGCAACAGGGCGAGACTCTGACTCAAAAAGAAAAAAAGTGTACTTTTACTGGACATATTATTGCACACTTAAGAGACTACAGTACAGCATAAACTTAATATGCATTGCAAAACAGAAAAATTCATGACTTGCTTTATTATATTTGCTTTACTGCTGTGGCCTGGAACCAAACTTGCCTTAGCTCCGAGGTATGCCTGTACTTAGAAGAGTAACTAGCACATAGCAAGTTCTGTATAAGTTTTGGCCATTATTATTATAGCTTTCCCATCTCTGTCTTTTTTTATGGCTCTCACATTTTGGTGCAACATGGGTTAAAATACAAACTGGCAAAAAAATAAAATAAAATCTGGCAAGTCTCTTAAATAAGGAAAGCTTCTCCAGAAGTTCCCCAGGCTTCCCTTCCCATCTAATTAGGCAGAACTGCATCATACACCCATGCCTAAATCAATCACTGTCTAGGGAGCTAAAGTTACAATGACTGGTTTAGAGTTTATATCAAGACCCACCCCCTGGGGTAAGGAAAGGTGGCCAGATTCCCAGTTAGCAAAGTAGTAGTAATGGTGCTAAGACAACTAGTGTCTGCTAAGACTCATGAGGCTGTAGTCTCTGCTAGAGAGTCAGAATAAAGCAACCTCCAGAACAACAAACATCACCCCTACAGGGCACCTAGAGGCAGGAAAATCACTACAAAGGTCTGTTAAGGGTAATGAAGTTTGGGCACTGCAGAAATAGTGTAGGATATAAGACTGAGATAGCGGAGAGTGCACTTAAGAGGCAGTTAAATACAGCAGGTTCTTTACTCATGGGCATGTGAAGGCAGGCTGTGTTAGTGTCTCCAGTGCCCACAGGATCCAGATTACTAGCCCTGGACTAGTCACCTAATCTTCTCAAAGCTTCGATTTCTAATTGTAAATGAAGATAACATAAGATACCTCGGATTAGATGTTAGGATTAAATAAACACATTAGTCTGATCTACATGGAATATAGATAAACAAAAAGCTGACATTCTTAAAGACAAGGTATGATGATGGAGAGGTACTTGAGACGAAGCTGGAAAGAGGAAGTTACCTGACTCTAGGCTAAAACCCCCCTTCAAGACCTTGGTTGGGTTTTGTTGCTCCACTGAAGAACTTTCATATTGAACTATACCAGAATAGGACTAACTTTATTTCTTAACTCCTTAAGTCTTCTTAGAGATTTATGTTCGGCAAAATGGGTAAGAATCTTACTTCTGGCTTTGTGGCTTATTGGCTGTGTTATTTTCTCTGAGGCAGTTTCCCAATCTACAAAACTGAGTAAATTCCTACCAAATTTATTTCACTGAGCTTATTAAACATTAGTTCCTCCCCTTTGAGGCAACAGCGTTTCTGAAACTGAAGACCAATACGAAATTTATAACATAAAGTTTATAACATAAAAGCTCCTAAATATTCACTGATAGATGAAGCTCCAGCTACTAAGAAAGGCCTATCAGTCTTATTACTTAACAGAGAAACATGGAAACCAGAGTGCTTAAGGAAAAGGAACACTCTTGAAAGTGGAAAAGAATCTGTTCTGACATTAATAGAGCCCTTACTAGGCTCCAGACAATGTTATCTGCTTTTTGTTTGTTTTTGAGATAGAGTCTGGCTCTGTTGCCCAGGCTGGCATGATCTTGGCGCACTGCAACTTCCCCCTCCCAGGTTCAAGCAATTCTCCTGTCTCGGCCTCCCAAGTAGCTGGAACTATAGAAGCACACCACCATGTCCGGCTAATTTTTGTATTTTTAGTAGAGACAGGGTTTCACCATATCGGTCAGGCTGGTCTCATACTCCTGACCTCAGGCGATCCACCCACCTCAGCCTCCCAAAGTGCTGGGATTACAGGCATGAGCCACCTTGACCAGCCCAAATGCTGTTACCTTATTTTATCCCCAAATATCTTGATAACACAGCCCCACCCCTTTTTTCTAGAGATGAAAAAAGGCTCAGAAAGGAAGAACAACATTATCGTGGACTTTGCTAGATGCTTTCCATATGTGTTGTGTCTGGCATTTAAGTGACTTCCAATACCAGATCTGATTCTAAAGTCATTACCTTGAAGCTCAAGTGAATAATTTGTTTCCCTAGAATCACAGATCTTAAAAAAAATTTCAATCCCAAAAATAAAATAATTTGTTTCCCTAGAATCACAGATCTTAAAAAAAATTTCAATCCCAAAAATTAAATAAATAAATAAATAAATAAATAAAATTCAATTCCAGGGGTCGGGTCGGTGGCTCATGCCTGTAATCCCAGCACTTTGGGAGGCTGAGGGGTGGGTCACCTGAGATCAGGAGTTCAGGACCAGCCTGGCCAACATGGTGAAACCTTGTCTGTACTAAAAAGAAAAAAAAAATTAGCTGAGAGTGGTGGCGGGGGCCTGTAATCCCAGCTACTGGGTTGGGTTGACGCAGGAGAATTGCTTGAACCTGGGAGGTGGAGGTTGCAGTAAGCCAAGATCAGGCCACTTCACACCGGCCTTGGAGACAAGAGTGAAACTCCTTCTCCAAAAAAAAAAATTGCAGAATCTCATTTTGCTTGCCCCACACACAATAGTTGGAGTTAGCAATTCACTCTGGACTCTTTCAGCTTCCTTCAGAAGACAGATTCCAAAGTGGACCAACATGCAAAAACAAACAAAAAACCCAAAACACCTTTACAACTTTGCCTAGGGTGTAAAAGCTTTTTTCCCTTCTTCCAGCGCAACCACTAGAGGGCCAGGTCATTACAAAAAATAAAATTAATTTTCAAAAAAGGCCAGAGGGCAGAGGCTCACACCTGTAATCCCAGCACTTTGGGAGGCCGAGGTGGCCGAAACATTTGAGGTCAGGAGTTTGAGACCAGCCTGGCCAACACGGTGAAAACCCGTCTCTACCAAAAATAAAAAAAATTAGCTAGGCGTGTCTGTAATCCCAGCTACTCCGGAGGCTGAGGCAGGAGAATCGCTTGAACCCCGGAGGCGGAGGTTGCAGTGAGCCGAGATCGCGCCACTGCACTCCAGCATGGGCAACACAGCAAGACTCTGTATTTAAAAAACAGAAAAAACAAACGAAAAAAAAAAACACCCCAGCAGTTACAAACTAGACTTGGGAGTGTTCATCCTGGCTTAGCCACTGTGTGATCTTTGGTAAGTTACTTTACCTTTCTAAACCTCAGCTTCCACATCTGTAAAATAGCAATAACGGTAGCATCTATTTCCTTAGGTTTTACAAATTAAGTAAAACATGATATGTAAAGCAATCAGCACAATGCCTGCACATAGGAAGACTTAGCAAATTTAACAGTTTTTATTGCTGGAGAGGAATTACCACTATTGGTTCTGTCTCTAAGTCCAAAGACTTCGCCATGGTATTCTCTCTTAACAGAGGCCTTGCCAGCCGGAGTCCCCCCAGAAAGATCAACAGGTCGCTCCTTTTCTCCTTACCAAGGCCAGCCCAGAAACCTAAAGTCCCCAACCTAAAGATGGCCAAGAGAAGCTGGCCTTTGGTGTTCTACCATCACAAGAGATGCCACTCTGAGCCCAACTGAACCACACTATTTCCGCTTTGGTTCCGTTCTCCTGGCCTTCAGCGGCACAAGCTACCCTCGGCCTGGGTGCCCATGGTTACTGGCCTGGTGCTGGCTCGCCTGGCGTCCCCTCACCAGAGGACTCCACCCCGCTACGTAGGTAGGACTTCCCTGAGTTCAGGGGAGCCACTGAATCTAGTGAAGACGCGCGTCGGCCAAACACAAGCCAGGAGAAAGCTACCTTAGCGCCGCCCAGGCCTGCCGCCGGGAGTCCGTCCCCCAGCCCCAGTCTGGGCGCAGGGCGGAGAGTAGGCCCCTTTCTAGCTCCCAGGAAAACGTGAGCTCCTGCCCGAGGACACCATGTGGGTGGTCCCCAGCGTGCCAAGGTGTCCCCGGAACCAGCACCAAAGGACTGCTCCCACCGCGGGCCCTAGCTCGGCCCAAAACTGGCTTGAGGGGCACTCCCGGCCTGACTTCTCCCCAGACCTAGCTAGAGGGATGCAGACATCTTACGCAGACCGGAGACAGGCTCTCGCCAAATCCTGCCTGAGCCCAAGAACCCGAATGCCTGGTCTCCTCACTCACCCATCGCGGCTCCGCTCGCTCACACTTGGCGGCGGAAGCAGCGGCGGCAGCGGCAGCAGCTTCAGCGGCAGCTTCAGGAGACAATATGGCGGATCTGCAGGACGGCAGCCCGATATGGACAAACTACTTATCTACAGGACGAAACGCGTTATTGGTCCAACCGCCTATCATTACACCGAAGATACGAACTTAAAGAGACCACAGCCACTAAAGGTGGGGCGTGGATATGACGTACGAAGGGAGTGGCTGGGAGGAGACTGCGAGGGATACCTACGAAAGTTAAGTGTCTCTACGAGTTCCCAGCTGTTTCTGCTACTATTTCCTTTTTATAGTGAGATTTTTTTCCCCAGAACTTTTTCTGCCAGAAGCGTATCCCTTCTTTCCATAGTTGAAACCAATAGCCGGGCGCGATGACTCACGACTGTAATCCCAGCACTTTTGGGAGGCCGAGGTGGGCGGATCACCTGAAGTCAGGAGTTCGAGACCAACCTGACCAACATGGAGAAAACCCGTCTCTACTAAAAATACAAAATTAGCCGAGCGTGGTGGCGCATGCCTGTAATCCCAGCTACTCGGGAGGCTGAGGCAGAAGAATCGGTTGAACCCGGGAGGCGGAGGTTTCGGTGAGCCGAGATCGCGCCATTTGCACTCCAGCCTGAGCAATAAGAGCGAAACTCCGTCTCAAAATAAAATAGCCGGGCGTGGTGGTGAGCGCCTGCAATCCCAGCTAGTCGCGAGGCTGAGGCAGGAAAATCCCTTGAACCCGGTAGGCGGAGGTTGCAGTGAGCCGAGATCACGCCACTGCACTCCAGCCTGGGCGACAGGGTGACATTCCGCCTCAAAAAAAAAAAAAAAAATTAGGCGCCGTGGCAGGTGCCTGTAATCCCAGCTACTTGGGAGATTGAGGCAGGAGAATCACTTGAACCAGGAGGAAGATGCTGCAGTGAGCCAAGATCATGCCACTGCACTCCAGCCTGGGAGACAAGAACAAACTCCACTTCAAAAAAAAACAACAACAACAATCATAGACCCTGGGCTGAATATGAATAACGAATCATCTAGTTAGGGGAAGTGACTTGCTCAAGGCTATAGAGAGAAGGAAACGAGGAAATAAGACTAAACCCAGGTTTTCTGATTAGTTGGCAGTCTTACTGGGTGATAACAAATAGAAAAATAGGCCTGTGCAGTGGCTCATGCCTGTAATCCTAGCACTCTGGGAGGCCGAGGCAGGCAGATCACAAGGTCAGGAGATCAAGACCATCCTAGCCAACATGGTGAAACCCCCGTCTCTACCAAAATGCAAAAATTAGCTGGGCATGGTGGCGTGTGCCTATATTCCCAGCTGCTTCTGAGGCTGAGGCAGGAAAATCACTTGTACCCAGGAGGCAGAGGGTGCAGTGAGTTGAGATCCCGCTATTGCACTCCAGCCTGGTGACAGAGCAAGACTCCCATCTCAAAAAAAAAAAAAAAAAAGGAATAGGGCTAGGTGTGGTGGTTCGTGCCTGTCTGTAATCCTAACACTTTGGGAGGCTGAGGCTAGAGGATCACTTGAGGTTAGGAGCTCAATACCAGACTGGGCAACACAGTAATACCCCATTTTTACAAAAGATAAAAGAAAAAATTAGTGTTGAGAAATATTAAGTTTACCCTGCCCCCATGAATCCTTTGTGGAGGATACCTTGTAGTTTGTAATCAGTGGTACGTGGGTAACAGCTGCCTACATGGTATGTTCCTGAGTCATGTGTATATGTAGAACACCTGTGTATTAATAAGAATCACCTGTCAAAGAGCAAATAAATATGTGGAAGAATCTCTACTCAGGGCCTTCAGTCCTGGAGAGCTGCAAGCCCCGCAGGCTCTCAGGCTGTTGGTCCCCAGGAGAGATCTGCTCTGTTGGGCTATCTGGGAGTCTGCCTCTCAATACCTTCAGCCCACCTGGGTGGGGGTCTCCAGATCGAGTTGGATCTCGGTAATTAGCCAGGCATGGTAATATGCACTTGTACTCAGGAGGATGAGGAGGAAGGATCACTTAAGTCCAAGAGGTCAAGGCTGCAATGCCATGATTGTGCCACTGTACTTCAGTTTGGTTGATAGAGTGAGACCCTGTGTCTAGAAAAAAAAAAAAGAGAGAGAGAGAGAAAGAAGAAATAAGTGGGCAGCCGGGCACGGTGGCTCACGCCTATAATCCTAGCACTTTGGGAGGCTGAGGTGGGTGGATCACCTGAGTTCAGAAGTTCAAAACCAGCCTGGCCATCATGGTGAAACCCCATCTTTAAAAAAAAAAAAAAAGAGGCCGGGCGCGGTGGCTCAAGCCTGTAATCCCAGCACTTTGGGAGGCCGAGGCGGGTGGATCACGAGGTCAAGAGATCAAGATCATCCTGGTCAACACGGTGAAACCCCGTCTCTACTAAAAATACAAAACATTAGCTGGGCAGGGTGGCGTGTGCCTGTAATCCCAGCTACTCAGGAAGCTGAGGCAGGAGAATTGCCTGAACTCAGGAGGCAGAGGTTGCGGTGAGCCGAGATCGCGCCATTGCACTCCAGCCTGGGTAACAAGAGGGAAACTCCGTCTCAAAAACAAAAAAAAAAAAA